>NW_024517873.1:330307-412594 GCF_017590135.1 Pyrgilauda ruficollis | reverse complement strand
GGCCGCGGGGCCGGGCCGAGCTCGGCGGGGCCTCGCTGCGTCCTCGGCCGGGCCACGCAGCGCTGGCGGCCCCGAGCACGGCCCCGAGCACGGCCCCGAGCACGGCCCCGAGCACGGCCCCGAGCACGGCCCCGAGCACGGCCCCGAGCACGGCCCCTCCTCGTCCCCTTCAGGCCGGCGTCAGACACAGCGGCTCATCTTCCCCTTCATCCCATCCCGAACACGGCCCCTCATCCTCCCCTTCACCGTGTCCCTAACACAGCCCCCTCAGCCCCATCCCGCTCCTCCCCACAGACGGCCCTCAGTGCCTCCCTGCCACCCCCGTGCCCCGGCACGGCTCTCGGGCCTCCCTCTCCGCACAGACAGGGACGTGTCCTCGCCTTTGCAGCGGCAGGAGCAGCGGGGCGGGTGGGGGGTGGCCGCCACTGCTGTCTGCCCGCGCTGTGCCCCAGAGTCCGCGCCCCGTGGGCCCAGTGTGGGACCTCCCAGCACCCCTTCTCCATCCCATCTCCAGCTGGTGAGGAGCCTCCAATGCCCCCAGCGCACCCACCACCCTCCACAGGACCCCCGGGACCGCCTCCCTTGGCCGTCAGGTGCCTGCCCCAGCCTTGCCCATGTTTTCAAACTCTGTCTTATCCTTAAACCATCTGCAGGCAGGAGCCACCTCGGGCACTGCTGGTGGGACACTGTCCCAAAGGGCTGCAGGGACGCGCGGATCCTGGAGCAGGGACACCAGCACCAACCAGCCGGCCAGAGCACCCCAGCCAGGGCTTGACTCGACTGCCAGACCATTCCTGCCTCAGAGGCAGTAAACAGTGACACCAGGACAGTTAGACACTGTGATGGCCCAACACAACGCCCTGCCGTGCACAGCTCCCCCTTGCTTCCCAGAGGAATTAGGCTCTTCAGTGAAGCTCATGTCCCACATGAAGAGACTAATTCCAGGAAGCCACAGGTCCTCACCCATCTTTTCTGTGGTCCTGCAGAGCTCAGCTGTGCACCCTCCGCACCTCCCCGCCCTGCAAATCCTGTGCAGCTTTGAGACCTGACCTGCAGAGGAATCCTGAGCCACCACTGGACAAGGACATTGCCCACCCTCCTGCTCCCATCCCCTCGCATCCCGCAGTCAGTTCCCAAAACTGGGGCTCTCCTCTTAGGGCCAGCAGGGCTTGGTGGGCTGCAAGTGTCAAACAGCTGCCGAGACAAACTAGCAGTGTACCAAGAGCTGCTCCTCCTCCTCTTTCTCCTCCTCCTTGTGCGGTCTCACCAGGTCTCATCAGGCAAAAGCAACTTCCTGGCATTGCACACAGCTCCTCACCAGCTGTTAAGAAAGAGCTGCTGGTTTCAAGGGAGGGTGCCTCAGAGGGGCTTGTCCAGAATGCTTCGGGTGGTCTTCAGCAAGGAGGTGAGCACACAGGAAAGCATCCACTGATGGAAGATGGTGAGTAAGAACCAGACCTGGGCTATGGTGGGCATGGGGACAGGACACTGCGAGCCACATGTCCTGGTTGGAAGGGTTTTGGGGATGTCCTTGTGAGGGGTTGGATGTGGCCAACACCCTCACTACTCCTGAAAGCCAAAGTCCTCCTGTACATCTGAGCTGGATGGAGCTTCAAAGACCTCTGACCAGTTTCTGGGCTCGGAGGAAGATTTTCTGAGTGAACTTATGCTGAATATAAACATCTGTGAAAGGAGGAGGCCACACTCCCACTGAGTCCAGGAGAGCCTCCACCAGCACAAAATGGATTGGAAAAGCTGGAACTGATCACAGTGATGGCAATGCTGTACATCCAAGGGCTCTGAGCAAGTCCCAGCTCATGGAACAGGCCCAAAACTGATCATTACAAACCACCAAATCAAAAATCCCAACGGCATGTTTGGGAATCTGGAAAACATTGCTTTTTTCACTAATTTGAGTGAAAGGCCCAGTGATGGTGTACAGGAAATGGCACATTCATGCTGCTTCAGCACTGCTATACAACTGCTGCATTTGGGGGTTTACCAGGAAAACTGGGGCGTTTGCCTGGGGAACTTGCACTTTTGTAAGTCTGTATATATACATTTGATCAGCTATGTCTAAAAATATTGCATCAGCTTCTCTCCATATCAGCCTTTCCCTTGCGAAAATAAAAATTATGCAATCACAAACCCAAGCTGAAATCCCAGAAGGATAAAAACTCCAAAATCGAGGCATACAGCTCCAGTGAAGCAGCCAGCTGCGGTGCAAAGGGACACTGTGGTCTGGAGACAGGGGGTGAGAGAAAGATGGGGAGGGTAAGGTGATCCCTCCCCTCTCACAAGGTCCATCTCAGAAGATTAGGAAAAATGTAGCCCCATCCCGTAGCTTTGTGCCATACCTCCAACATGGCAGTCTTCTTCCAAGAGCCGTTCACAGCCTCCTCCAGGCAGCGTTTCTCTGGAGGCTCTAGAGAAAAGTGAATTTTGCTCACTAAGGAAGTTAAAGGCAGCTCTGTGCTGGAGCAGATGTGTCCTGGTTTGTGTGTGCACAGTGTGAACCACACAGGAAAGACACATGTCATAAAAGTAGGGCAGTCTGCTGCCTCTTGGCCTTGTTTTTTCTGCACATAGGCTTTAGTGGAATGAGTCTCAGCAGTGTCATCCCCACTTTTCCTCCAGGGAGGGACCCAATGGCCCTGTGCAGTCTCCCCCACCAACTCATCATGGAAAACAGGACAAGGGCAAGGCAGGTTGCTCCCATCTGAGCTCTGGGAAATCTCTGGATCTCAGATTCTGCCCTCAGGAGCTTTGCTACTACCACCCAGTCCCTCTGATCTGATGGTCCTTGGTAGTGTACAGAGGGTGGATCAGACCAAAAGACTCCATGAAAGGTCTCCTGGATGCCCTCGTGGTGGGGTAACCTGGTCCCAGTTTGGTGCAGCCCCATGTTGTTTACTCAGATATATTCAGGACCTTTTTGAGCAAAGACCTCATTTTGTGGAGAAGACTTAGTGTGAGACCATGTTGAAGGAATACCACATTCCCCAGGGTGAATTTTGACTCATTTTCCTCCATGGTGTTTTAACTGGAACTGTTTTTCTTAATGGTTGCAGATGCCTCTGGAGGGGAGAGATGCCGTGGTGAGGCACCTTCGGGCAAAGTTCCAACAGAACAGGAAAGAGCCTCCCAAAGCGGGTGGCTGGCCAGAGAGTCACCCTGCTGCCTCTCATGGACCAGAGCCAGGACAGACCTCTGCCATGGCCTCCAAGGGGGATCCTCCTCAGGAGGCCCCCTGGAGCAGGAGGGACTGCAGCAGGGCCTCTCCACCTCACAGTACAGGTCAGAGTTTGGGACAGCATTCACCTCATTCCACCTGCGAGACCCCGGCACGAATGGTGTGTCGGAAGAAGGGGACGGCTCCAGGTGCCAACTTCCACCCAGTGCGTGCAAAGCCAGCAGGAGATGTGTTGAACAAGAAGGTGGAAGCCAGCTCTGACCCTCCCCACAGGAAGCCAGCCCAGCAGACACGGCCACCTGCCAAAGACAAGGGGGCTCCAGTGGTTCTTGCCAAAGGCACAGCTGCTGCATCCCCCCTGCTTGCGGTGGGAAGCCCCCAAAGGATGGAGCACCCAGCTGTGCCCCGGAGGAAGCCTTTGCCACATGTCAGGGCACTGGGAGTGAAGCCAGGCAAGCCCCGGCGCCCTCCTGATGTGGATTTGGCAAAGTTCAGAGCAGCTGCACATCCTGGGACATCCATCTGTCCTGCCACAGAACCACCAAGGAGTGCTCAGCTGGGTATGGCCAGGCACAGGAAAGTCCCTCAGGAAAGGGCACTGCTCATTCAGTAAGGAAAATCTCCCCAGTTAGAGCCTGCAGCTCTTGGGAGATGGAAATACTGGGAAGGCTTATGGAGAGGTGTATTACCAAAGGGGCTGTTATAGGCTACAGCATGAGGATGAGAATGAGAGAGAAGGAGGGCAGGTGAAAAAACAAAGTGCCCTGTCCCTGGCTGGGCACAGGTTTCCATCTCTGGAGTGTTTGTAGGAAGTAAGGTTGGAGTAAGTAACATGAGAGATGTTGCCAAATTGGAGTGAGCCCAAGATGGCCGGGGACTGGAGCACATGGAGAAAGAAGGGCTGAGACCCAGGCTTGTTCAGCTGGGAGGAGAGGGAAGAAGGGGAGACCTCACTGCCCACAGCTACCTAACAGGGAGAAAATGGGGCCAGACTCTTCCCAAAGGTGCCCGGGGGCAGGCCTGGGGGCGATGGGCATGAGCAGGAGGGGAGGTGCCAGTCAGACACTGCCCCACCACGCTCCACAGTGGCCTTCCAGAGCCACGCTGCTGTGGTGGTTTCTCACAGTTGCTGTTCTGCTAATCCACACTACAGGTGATGAAAGCTGTTTCAAATACCATTTCTTGCTCAGTTTCTCTAACCGTGAGAGTAGACTTCCCTTCCTTTCCTTAAGAGAACTGAAAAATGAAGCTGGTCTATGTTATAATTAAAAGGTGTTATCAGGGCTGGCCACACTGTTGTGCTGGTGGATTCTCACATGACTGGCTACAAGTATTTACTTGTCTTGTGGGTCCTAAGGCAAGCTGCAACATCTAGAATCACACCTTGCCTTGATTTGATAATTTTTGTTAATTTTAAGGGCAATCTTAAGATGTTTAGGGCCAAGTATCTGATTGTGTATTACTTGGTACCATAAACCAGAAGAGATTTGATGTTGTACTCAGGGCTTTGTGCCCATTTTTTGTTGGTCTGGTTGACCAGGCTGGAGACAGGGCTTGTGGTACAAATAAGGGCATGTTAGCAGGAGTGTGGTCATGCTGGCAATCCTAAAAGGGGCAGCAGTATGTTGTGACTGGTGATGCTCCTGAGCACGTGGACATATCCAGGACTTGCCCTGATTCTGGTACATATCTGAAATTTAGGGGTTTTCCATATTCATGACACCTATTTTGGCCTCTTCCCCTCTCCTTCCATCATTTGTCCGGGAAGAAAGTGGCATTAGAAATATACAAACAGGAAAATACGTATTCAGTGTCCTCAGTGAGGAATCTGATGAGCTGTGCACCAGTGTGCGGGAAGAAAATCCGTGGATGGGCTATGGAGTAAAAAACTTCTTGCTCTATCAAGATGTGTAGTCAGTTTTATCTCCCCACCTCCCCCTGCACTAAATCCAGCCCAGAGTGGCTCTGACCTCAGGGTGTCTGATAGAGCTGAGGAGAAAATATGAAATAATCCCTCCCTGCTCCCTCCTGTTCTGCTGTTTGTCACAGGTCACCTTCAACCAGGCTGTGCTGCATCAGTGCCTGCACGGTTCCCACAGCAGGATGCTCCGGGAGGCATGGGGTAAGGACTGAGCAGCACTGCTATTCCAGGCTGTGCCAAGCCACTGGGAAGGGCACAAGATGTGACAGCAAGAGGATGTTTGGGTTTTCCTGCCTGCTGCTGGAGCACAGGGTGTGGAAGCAGCTCCCACAGTGTGAAGTGTGGCCATCCCTTGGGGCTACGTTGTTACCTCACTGTGGCCATTGCACCCTGCTGCCTGTCAACATCCAGCTGTGTGAGGAGCTGCTGGCACAGGGCACGGAGCTGCTGTCCAGCTCTGGCCCAGAGCCAGGGCCAGTCCATGGCCAGCCCACCCTCCTCCTGGCAGCCTGATTCTGCCCTCAGCCCCCAACGCCGTCACTGCAGCAGCACCTCCTAACCGTGCTCTGCCTCACCACAGGGGTGAAGATGACATCTACGATGATGTTGAGCCTGTTGAGCTGGCCAGGAGAAGACCAGGCCTTCTGCTGCCTCCTGTGTGCCAGTTGCCAGTGTATCCCTGCCCCAGAGGAGGTGAGTACAGGAGGGGCTTGGGTCTGTTTGGGGTGAGACTGCAGCTCCGAGAGCCGCGAGGCCCCAGTGAGCCGTGGGCAGCGGCAGGGCTGTGCTAAGCCTGCTGCTCCCCCACACAGGAGGGCAGTGCGTTCCTCTTGTACATGGGCACAGGAAACCTTGGTCCCCCCACACCTGGGGGCAAACTCAGGGTTTGGTCCCAGGAGGAGAGAGCTCTTGCTGCTCTTTGTATCCTGTTTTGGCAAGTGTTTACTCCTCACAGCAGCCTCATGGCAGCGCCTCTCCTGGGGTTTGGTTTTACAGGTGGAAATGCTGGCCGAGCCTCTAACAGGGTTACCTTGCTGGCAGCTACACAGAGGTAATGGGTCTTTTTTTACTATTTCTAAGGGTCCCAAGATGCCCAGGGGTCCTTGCTGCTCTGACAAAGCTGCTGCTTTAATGGTCTCTGCTGGGCTTGCAATAGGAAGGTCTGTGGGGAAGAGCACAAGCTGTACACCTTGCCCTGAGAGCTTCCACAGCCCCAGGGCTGGCACAGGGAAATGCAATGGGGAGCAGCCAGCAGGGAGAAGGGGATGAGAGGGAGCAGAGCATGGGATGCGGTCATCTGAACCTTCCCATGGCTTTCACTGGCTGCAGAGAATCCCAGGTGTCCCAGAAGATGAAGACAATGACACTCAAGGCATGCAAGAAAGAAGAGAAGATGGACAGGGGGTTTCAGAAGAAATTCAAGGTGAGCAGCAGTGAGTGATCACTTTTCCCTTTGAGCTTCTTCTCCCCTTCTGGGAAGGGTGCAGTGCAATGGTAGAAAGGAGCTGTGCTCCACAGGGACCGATGATACCCAGATCACACCCTGCCTTGTTCCCCCAGGTCACACCTGCCCCATTCCCCCAGATCAGACCAGTCCCACAGACCATTTGGCCAGAGAGGAATCTGTTTTTTTCAAGGAGGGAGGGCGGTCAGACCTGCCTGACTCAGCTCCCCACGGGTGCTGCTGTTTGTGTTTCAGTTCGAAGGCAGCATCCATGTCCTGACTCAGATGATGGTCGACCCTGCAGCAACAGAGAAGAGAGGTGGAGCAAAGAACCTGCCACTGAGACCGGGAGAAATCCTTGATGTCATTCAGTTTACAAATCAGGAGCAAATCCTCTGCCGGAACAGCCAGAGGAGGTGTAAGTCTGGAGGGGGATGGGGCTCGCCCACAGCAGGGAGCACAGCACAGTTTTGGGAAGAAGCTTCTTTGTGCAAACATTCCCTGACAGACCTCCTGACAGATCTCCTCCACCTGTTAGACAGATCTGACAGGTACCGTGCTATCCTAAGAAGGTTCCACTTTTCTCTGCACAAACGTCCTGCTCTTCCTTCCACTCAGCAGCAGCATTTCTGCTGTGAGATGGGCTTGTCCTTTCCCTCTGCCAAAAGCTTTTGCAGTCCTCAAAGCCTCCAGGTGGAATGGGCTGCAGATCCCTCAGGGAGAGGGGAAGGGATCAGGCTCTTCCCTGCCAGCTGCCATTCAGCCTGGCAGGCTCCTTCCTGATACTGCCCAGAGCAGGTTCCTCCTAAGGGTCCAGCTGGGCTGCCCAGAGCTGGATTCCTCCTTGTCCCAGCTCTTTCTGGGAACGTGAGGTGTTGCTAAACCCTGAGCAGGGGCAGGTGCTGGAGTGATTCCCTCTCATGCCCTGGTTCCCAGCACAATCTGACATGTTTTTCTTCACTCTGTTGCAGATGGCTACGTGCCCCGGGCTGTGATGCTGCCTCTGTGAGTACCCTTTCCCAGCCCCTTCATCTCCACTCCATGAGCTGCAACAACTGCTCCATGAGTGGCCAGTACCAAACTAGTCCTGGCTGACAACTCAAAACTACCCAGCTCAGGCTGTGACCATAAGCCTAACACCAGCAGGTTCCCCTGGGGTGGAATCTGCCATTTCTGGTGTCAGGAGAGATTCTGTCACTGGGACACTGGAAGCACTCCCCAGGCTGTGGTCCCTCGTGAGGGACCTGCCCAGACACTGCTCAGAGGCTGCTGCTGGGACAGGGTGAGGGTGCAGCCCCTCTGCAGAGCCAGGTCTGGAGCTCCTGGTAGCCTGGGATGAGGCCACATCCTGAGAGGGGCCAGAGTAATCTTAACCCCACTCCAGATGGTCCCAGCCATGCAGGGGGAGCACAGCACTGGGAGGGTCAAACAGGGCTGCAGGTGGACACCAGAGTCCAAGGACAGGTCAGGAGGAGCTGAGACAAACACGGCAGCAGGAGCTGGCCCTTGCCTTGGGGTTGGCAGGTGGTGGAACATGAGACACCACACTGCCCACAGCACCCCATCTTTGTCCTTGCAGGGACACTGACATCTATGATGACGTTGAGATTTATGGTAGGTGCACAGAACTGCTGCCATACTCCTTCACTGGCCACAGTCACCACCACACCAAGCACCAGGATTCCCCTCCTCCTGACCCTTTGCTGTTTTGCTGCCTTCCCTCTCTCTCTTCCCTCTGTGTAATTTCTCTTCCTCTCCCTGAGGTATCCTTTACTTACTCACAGTTCCCTAAAAGTCTTTGTGTTCCTCTGTTTCCAGTTATTTGGACTTCTCTGCACCCTGTTCTCAGGTTGCTCCCTCCACTTGCTGCCAGGCCCGGGGCGCCTTCAATGTCCTTTGAGGTGTCCCTGATCCCCCAGACAACTCAGACTTCCCTTTCCCAAGCAGCTGCTTTCTCCTGACATGCAAACTCCATCCCTGGCTGGCAGGTGGCTCTGAAGATAGAGCTGAATAGAGACAACTGTATTTCAGCTCTGCTCACAAGTACACACTTTACCTAATTCTGGCAGGCTGAGCCAACCGTGCTGAGGCCAAAGGCACAAGAGAGCACCACAGAGACCTTCCCAAGGGCTGAAACACGAACAGCACCAGACACCAGGCTCCTTTTGTGAAGGAGCTCTGCTTCCTCTGAGACAGGCTGCAGAACCACCTTGTTCCTGCCAGAAGAGAACAGTAGCATGGCTGCTCAGCATGTGGTGCTGCACAGATCCTGTCCCGTGGGGCAGGGGGCCCCAGATCCTCAAGTCACACCATCACTGTAGCTCTGTTTTGTCTGTGTAAAATACAGCAATGGTTCAAGAGGGTTTTATGGCCCTTTTTTTTTTTTTTTTTTTTTTTTTTTTTTTTTTTTTTTTTTTTTTTGGGGGGTGGGGTGGGGAGAGAGGGATAAAATCAGGCTCATAAAGGTTTTAATATTTTCCCATTTCCAGAGCATCTTCAGCCTGGGACCCCCTGCCCTTTTGTTCTGCACCACACTCTGGCCCCAGTGGCACTCCTGTCCTGAACCAGAGGCAAACTGGACAGAGAAATACTCTAAAATATCTAAATTAATTATGGACTAGGTGCTCCAGCAGCATCTCATGGCCTTGGGGCAGCTTCCCTGGAGAGCTGGCAAGAGGCTGGTTCCGTTGGGGCAGATATTTGTGTGGGAACGTTCAGCATCACCTGTTGGTGCCTCGGGCTGTGTCTGCAGATGCCATGGAAAGTTCTTCATTCACTGAGAAAGTTTCCCTTTGCAGACCCTGCCCTCATGAAGCCCTCACAGTTGGGGGCAGGATTGGGGTGCACTCACAGCCAGTGGGGAGCACAAATCTAGTGCAGGATCCAGATCTGGTGGCAGGATCCACCTTTTAGTGGATGCTTTTGGGTCAGGAACAGTGAGAAGTTCTGGGGCTGAGTCCCTGCTCTCAGCCTGCACACTGGCCCCCATCCCAGGGGCTGCAGGGTTAAACTGGGAGGGTTCAGCACCTCACGGCGGGATGCCAAGCCCAGATTAACCAGTCAAAGACGTCACTTTCCATTATGGGAAAGGCTCCCAAGTATCCCTGAAGCTTTTGGTTCTGGGGATTAACCACCAGCACACTCAGCTCCTGGCACAGAGCAGGGGTCCACTGGCGCCGCGGGGCCCGTGGCCATGAGTGGGGCTGGGAGCTGCTCCCAGGGGCATCATCTGGGCGGCTGAGGACGACCATGTGGGAGTGGGTCAGAAGAGCTGTGCTGCACTCGCTGGCCACGGCCCTCCTGCGCCTCTGGAAGGGGGTTCGGGCTTTTTGGTACAAAAATGGCCTCTTGACTCTCTCGATGCTGTCGGTGGTCACTGGATGCCTCCTGGGGTTCCTGCTGCGGGCGCTGGAGCTGACAGACCTGGTGAGCCTGGCTGGGATGGTGATGGGAATGAGTGGGATGGAGTGGGGCAGGGGGCAAGCCCTGGTGCCAGTAAGGGTCCCAAATGGGCAAAGCCCCAAAAATTTTCTTTCTGCCCAAGAAAACTACCTCAAGGCAGGTTTCTGCCCATGGCTTTTTTCTCTTTTCTCTTTTATTTTCTTTTTTCCAAGAAGGTGTCAACAAATGCCCAAGCTATAGGACAAATCCTGCCTCTCTCCAATGAGAGTGGGGAGCTCTGGGTTGGACCCCATGGGGCTGCAGGAGTTTGAGGTGGGGTGAGGATGGGAAAGGGGGGAATGTTTACTCAGGGGCTAAATGCTCAGTAAACAGGTTTCCCCCAACACCACCAGCAGCATTGGGATCTGAGGGATGGGGCCCAGGGGATGGGGTTTGAGGGATGGGGTCCTCCCATTACTCTCCTCTGCTGTGTTAAATCAAAGCACATTTCCATGCTTTGGAGAGGACCCAGCAAATAAATAGAGGGCTGGTGGGGAGCCTGGAGGGCTTTGAGGAGTCACCTTCCTTTGAGGAGCCTTGGAGACAAATGTATTGGAGAAAACTCATGAGAAAGGCACAATTGGCTCTGCCCCTTCCAGGAGCATAGTGCTGTGAAAGCAGTGAGCTGGGATCTCTGACTGGGGCAGCTGGGCCAGGGCTCAGCCCTGATCCTCAGCCAGGCTGCTGAGCCCAGGAGGGGCAATGCTGCTCCAGGAGAGCTCGGCTGATGCTGGAACATCCCTGTGTTGCCCACTAGGATTTAGCAAAGTCTTGTCATTTCAATTAGGCCCTTCAGCATCAGTGCAGCAGGGATGATCTCGTTACTTAGTTGAAGCTGGGTGTAATCTCCCTGCTTCCCAGTGCACACACCCGTGAGAGCCCAGCAGCCACCCGTGCTGGGCATGAGGCTGGCAGGGTCTTGGGGCTCCAGCCCCTCGTCCTGCCATGCATCAAGTTTATCCATCCTCTGCTTCAGCCCATCCTGCCCTGTTGACACAGCTCTGCTGTGGGCCTGGCAGCCACTAGAGACTGTCCCCAGTAAAGATTTTTGTCACAAAATCTGGAGGGGAGCTGGAGAGGTGGCCAGTCCCTGCTTTCCTCCCTGCAATGGGAAAGTGTCACAAAGCGGAGAGGCCCACAGCAAAGAGATCTGGCATTACCCCTTGCACTCAGCTGGGCCCATCACAGCTCTGCTCTGCTTGAGCTCCCTGGGGACATCAGCCATGTCCAGGTCACACACTGGGACAGTGCAGGGACAGCACAGGGGAGCAATTGGACAGCTGCCTTGGCACCCCTCACAGCCCCAGCATGAGGTGGTGGCTACTCTGTAGTAACCAAAAGTACCTTCTTGTCTTGGGGCCAACTCAGATCCCTCCCTGACACCTCTACAGTGGCACAGCAAAATAGGGGGATCAGGGATGGAAGGATGATGGATAGATGGATGGATGATGGATGGATGGAGGGATGGATGGATGGATGATGGATGGATGGATGGATGATGGATGGAAGGATGGATGGATGGATGGATGGATGATGGATGATGGATGGAAGGATGGATGGATGGATGGATGATGGATGGATGATGGATGGATGATGGATGGATGATGGATGGATGGATGATGGACGGATGGATGGATGGTGGGTAGAGATAGGGATAGAGGGGAGGAGGGATGCTGGCCAGGCTTCTGGTCCCACAGACCCCTCACTCTCCCCTTGGTCATGGCTGTGGGATCCAGACTTTGGAGGATGTCTCTGCAGCCCTTTTCCATGTCCATGTGAGGGGTGTAGGGGGTGGAGAGATGCCATGGCACCACAGTTGTCCCATGGATGGGGCAGACACCTGGGCTCTCCCTGAGCTCATCTTTTCCACCTGCAGCCATGAGATAAATCCCACCTTTTGTTGCTGCCAAAAGCTTTGGGGCACTTTTGCCCCAAATCAGATGCAGCCAAGCTCCCTGATGATGAGTGCAATGACTTTTGGGAGGAGCCAGTGGTGGGGCCATGTGGAGCATTCCCTGGAAGGCTACAGAATCAATAATGTTTTTGGGAGGAGACCAACCCCCACACGCTCCTCCCTTGTTTATAGCCAGGTTTGCCATCTGGCCAGTATTCCCCATCCCTGAGCCAGCTCCCAGTAAGGGCCAGCAGAGAATGGCCTCATGGAGTGCCTCAAGAAGTGGCTGCCAGTTCAGAACCAAGCTCAGAGCTGGGTCTGGTTGGGAAAAAGGCAAATTGATCAAGTTTGAGCCCGTAATCATTTACCTGACACATGCTCTGCTCTATGTGCAGGAGAAGCAGTATTTTTCCTTTCCTGGAGAGCTCCTCATGAGGATGCTGAAGATGCTGATCCTGCCCTTGATCACCTCCAGGTAAGACATCATCTTCTGCTCTAAAGCACCATCCTTCCATCACGTTGAAAAGATTGCCCTGTAACCCCCCATTGAGGAGATTACCCGAAAACTGCATGTGGTGAGAATAATCCTGGCTCCAAGCACCTGGCAGTCAAGCAGATGGCTTGGTGTTCATCAAACCCCATGATTTCCCAGCAGCAGTCTGGGACAAATCCTCACCTGGATTTGGTAGGCACTTGCACCCATCTCAGGTACCTGCACTGGCTGGGGTGTTTCCCTTCTTTTGGGCAGCTGGTGGTGTCAGGACCATCTGTGGGAGGTTGTGATGGGAGGGAGGGATCTGTTTAACCTCAAAGCAGATTCTCTTAGAGGGATTTGAGAAAGTTCAGGTAAAAAATCATAAGTATTCCCCAGTGATGTGTCTGTGTTTGCAAATTCCCATTTTATTGGCCCATACAGTCCTAGAAATAAGGAACAGAACCAGCAGTCCCACTGGGGTCTAAGCAAGGTCTTGAAAACCTTGTATGGATTAACATATTCCAAACAAAATGTTGGCATGTGCTCATCAGACACACACAAATGATCAAGTCCTTGTTCCCTCGAGGATGTGTCTTTTCTCTCTTGTTTGTCAGTTTGCTTGTTGTCCCATTTGCCTCTGGTTATTTCTGAGAACGGAGTGATCTCTATCCTGGCCACATCTGACCTGTTCAGTACCAGCCCTTGTAGAGAGGTCTGTACCTCACGTCCCTCCCTGAGGTGCCTGAGGGTTTCCCTTGGCTCTCAGCCCTCCCTGCAGCTCAGCTGCTGAGTGGTCCCCTCTGATCACTCTGATGTCTGTGGGTGCAGGGTCTGCAGAGGCCTCCTGGGAGTTTTCTTTCATGTTGGATTAAATTGGGGATTTTTCTATAATTACTGAATGAGGGTGAAGTGGAGTCTTCCCTCTATGCACCATCCCAGAGGGGACTGGGTGTGCTCTGGGGATCTGCAGATCCCCAAGCCCCAACTTGGAAAGCACCACCTATGCCAGGGTTGCTTTTCTGGACTCTCTTGAGTTTCCAAGGCCTTTCTCCTCCTGGACATGTGGCTGCTGAATGGGATCCATGGGCTGACCACCACCTCAGCCACCCTGTGTGTCCCCAGGGTTGGCACTGACCCTTGCAGCCTTCGATTATGTCCTGCCTCAGGGCCAGGGCTTGGCTGGTTCTGCAGGGGCTCAGTGTGGGTCTGTTAGCATGGGGGGCACACTGCAGCCCCCAAACACTCACATTTCACAGAATCCAGGAGCCTCCCCTCAGTCTCCTGTGCTCCAGCTGAACGAGCCAAGTGCCCTCAGCCGCTCCTCAGAGCCTTCCCCAGCTCCGTGTCCCTCCTTTGGGCACTCTCCAACAGCTTTGGATCCTTCTGATGTCGTGGTGCCCAAGGCCCCCAGCCCTGGAGGTGAGGCTGCCCCAGTGCAGAGCAGAGTGGGACAGTCCCTCCCTGGCCTGGTGCCCCCCAGGACAGGGTGGCCCTTTGGGCTGCCAGGACACAGCGGTGACTCAGATCCAACTTGCCACTGACCAGGACCCCCAGGGCCCTTCCCACGGCGCTGCTCTGCAGCCTCTCACTCCCAGTATGTCCCTGCATCCAGGGCTGCCCCATCCCTGGGCAGGATCTGACACTTGCCCTGGTAAACATCACACGGCTGGGGATTTCCCAGTCCTCACATTTGTCGGGTCTCTCTGTGTGGTCTCTCTGTCCTTGAGAATGTCAGCAGTTCCTCCCAAGTGAGTGGCCTCAGCAAACCCAGTCCTGCACCCAACTTGTCCCCACCACCAGCACTGCTCTCCCTGCTGGGGCAGCCTGTAATGCCCTCTCTATTTTTAGCCCAGTTTTGCTGAGAAGTAGCTTATGGGTTACTTCTTAGGAAAGCTTACGTGTGCATGAAATCTGAACCTGCAGGTCTCTCCTGGGGGCATGGGGTCCATTCCCACCAGGATTTTATGAACCTTGCAGGTACCTTCCTTTGCTCCTCACAATGGCATGCAGCAGTGGCACGAGGCAATGGAGATATAAGACAACAGTATCTCACTAAAAAAGAGCAACATCAGTTATTCAACATAAAAATAAGAACAACTAAGAGCATAAACTTCTTAACCCTCACAGAAAACAGAAAACACAGCCAGACCTTGAGGAGGGGCTTGGAGGTGTCTCCTGCCCTTCATAGCTCAGCTTGGGTTGTCACAAGCTCATCCTGGGTGTGAGATCCTGTGGGCACTGGCACAGGAATGTGCAAGAGCTCAGTGATGCCCTTAGGCTTTGGTTTAAAAAACCTACAGAAACCCCTCCCACCTTGGAAATTTAGCCCATCGGGTGCATCTTGTGCAGTCTGGGGAGCAGACAGTGACCACTCTGTTCTGTGCTGCAGCCTCATGTCTGGGCTGGCCACCATGGACTCCAAGGCCTGTGGGAAGATGGGGGTGATCACCATCACCTACTACCTTTGGACAACCTTCATGGCAGTGACTGTGGGGATCATCCTCGTGGTCAGCATCCATCCTGGTGCAGCTGCCCAGAAGGACAACTACTCTGTGGGGAAAGTGGTGCTCAGCTCCGCCGACGCGTTACTGGATTTAATCAGGTGTGTCACAGGAATTCAGCAGAGCCAAGGTTGTGATAACAAAATCTTCCCAGAAGGTTCTGAGTTCCCAGAAGACCCTGAGATCTCAAGGGGAACAGGAGAACTGCTGGCCAGGTGCTGGTACCTCCAAGCCCAGCAACATGGGGTTCATTTCCCCCCAGCCATGCCCCTCTGGCCACTCTGTCACTGCCCCTGCTCTCCCAAAGCCATCAGCCAAGAGAAGCACTGCAGCAGAGATCAGACAGAGTCATGTTCCCTGCAAGGTTTGGATTCTCCTCTGCAGCCCCAGCTGGGCCATGCCAAGCCTGGAGCTGGTCCAGAGCTGGGTTAAGGCCGTGGATGGGGTTACCTGGGGAGGGGTTGCAGCAAATACCCAGGGGCTAGGGCAGAATCTCCATTTATGGAGACACTGGATTGACTAGACCAGGCTCTGAGCAGGGGGCTGCAGATGGCAGATGTCCATCCCAGGCTCAGGCTCTCCACCAAACCCATTCATACATGGTTCTCAGCCCTGCTTTGCGTTCACCTTCCAGCCTTTCTTTGCTCTCAGCTTGCACAGCTGTCATAAGCTGTTGTTGGCTTTCATGTCCTCGTCTGGACATTGTGCCCACCAGAAGTGCTTCCCAGGATGCTCCCTGTGCTCTCATACCACACTTTAACCCTGTGTCATTGGTCTCTTACAGAAACATGTTTCCTTCTAACCTGGTTGAAGCTTCGTTCCAGCAGGTGAGTTCCCCTGACCTCTCTGCGTGCTCAGCTCCACACGGGGCTGCCTCTGCCCACCCACAGCCTGGACAGGAGCCCCTTCCCTTCCCTGAACTTCCCCTTCCCTTCCTCTGCATCCCCCCACACTCATCCTGGGCGGGCACCTGAAGGTAGAAGTGTGTCAGGGGGCACAAGCTCGCAGGGACCCCCGTGCCTGCCCTCAGCCTGCGAGGCTCTCTAGGGAAGCAGCACACACCGCTCCGATCCGCTCCTGTGCAGCGCCTGGGAGGGGACACAAAGAAGGGACACAAAGAAGGGACACAAAGAAGGGACGCCTGAGGGAAGGTAGAGTGGTCAAAGGGGACAGATGGAGTGGCCAGGTAGGCTGGAGGGACAGGGAAAATAAGCAAACTCTCGGCATTGGGAAAGCATCGGTAAAGCTGCCAGGAGGAGGGATGGACGGACAGAGGGACCCCAGTGCTGTTGGCATCCCGCAGGGACCCGGCTCACCAACACCACAAGTCTGCTCTGCAGCCTTAGCTGAGGACGGTCTGCAGCCAACAGCCACAGCTCCCCTTGCCTGACACTCCTTGTTTCCACCAGGCTTTCACTGCCTGGAAACCAAACCTTTAATCTCCAGGAGCACCCAGCCTAGGGCTGGCTTGGCCTCCGTGTTGAGGGCGGGACAGAGCTCATGCCAGCAGCACACTAACCTCCTCCTTTGTTTCTGTTCCAGTACCGAACTGTTCTTGTCCCAGTGGTGAAGTCTCCTGGATTTCCAAAGATCCCAGGAAAACCTGTCAATTTTATTTACTTTGCACCTGATGACAAAAACCCTGAAATCCATCGGCCTGTGTTCCTTGAGCTGACACCATCACCTGAGATGACCTACAGGACCCTGGCTGGGACCAGCAATGAGATGAATGTCCTGGGCATTGTCATCTTCTCAGCAACCATAGGTACCTGCTCCTCCACGGGCCAGGGCAGCCCAGGGTGCCACTGCTGCGGCCACCACACTTTACAGAGCCAAAGATGTGGGACAAGGTTCTTTCAGCTCCCATTGCCCCAGTCCCTGGGAACTGGGCTCAGCACAGAGCTCGTGCCAGGGCCCCTGTCAGCAGCACCTGTGGTGGAGCTCACTAAAGGTCTAGGCACGGGGAAGGCTGCTTTTATCCTGCACTTCCTTCACAGCCCATGTGCGAGTCCTGAGGGTTTTCAAACTATTACATAAACTGGGGATTCTGTTTAATGAAGCCTGAAGTGAGGTGTAATTTTGCAGAGGCTACCTACAGCTCACCACAAAGCCCCACAGCCTTCATGCTGAGTGTTCAGCCCCGGAGCAGGCAGGATGTCACAGCAGGGTCAGATTTGGTGCTGTTACAAATATATGAGGATTCCCAAAAGGACTTTCTGAAGGAGGTAGGGCAGCATCCTGCATTGAACAGCTTGCAGTCCTGTGTGGAAAAGGTGCTTGGCAGCAATTTTGGGAAGGAAGAAGGAGCAGAGGTTGTGGAGAGACACGTGCAAGAGAGGAGGTTTAAAGGGGAGAAAGTCATTGAAAGGAACTTGAAGCTGCCTCAAAGCGTAAGAGGACATTGGCACAAGGCTGAGGGAGAAAGGGAGGAAGGAGGGATCAGAAAGGAAAAAGAGTAGGAGGCAGTGAGATGAGCATGGTGGCAGGATTATATGTAGATTAAGAGGTGAGGGCAAGGAGCTTGAACTTTGTGTATAAGGAACCAAAAAGCCAATTAGAGGATTTGAGGTGTGGAGGCAGCGCAGCCAGCACAGCACCGGAGCTGGACTGCAGTCAGAGCCTCGGGGAGCAGCCAGTTCCAAATGTGAGACCTCAGAGGAGGCCACAGGGAGGCTGGGCAGAGCCAGAGCCACTGACAGAAGGTGTCTCTGGCAATCTCCTGTCCCAGCACCAACAGCCTCTGCACACCTTGGACACCCAGGAAAGCTGTTGAGCTCATGCCCACAGGACACGTGCCCCCTCCAGCCCTGCCAAACCTGCAAGGAGAAGCTGCTTTTCTCTTCTAAGATGACACTCCACAACCCCTCCAGCGTGGGAGTGGGATCAGCCAGAGTTAGAGGCAGTGGGAGATCACCTGAGCCAGCCCCAGCCACCACCTGCACTTCCCATGTTTTGCCCAGGATTAGAGCTCCACAAAGCTCCAGACTGGCACAGCATCACCTGCACCAGGCACAGGCAGCTTGATAAAGGGCATTCATACACCCACAGCGGGCTTTCCTTATGAGGAGAGGCTGAACTGGCAGAAAACAGGAGAGGGACAGGCAGGGCACCACAGTCCCATGCCTTGGGGAACAGGGATCACCTCCTCAGTGCAGCACAGTGTGGGGCAGGTGGAAGCTGGTTGAGCTCTCACAGTGTATTTGTGTCCAACACCAAAACTAGGCAGGCTGTGGTGCTGAGACCAAGGCATCCATGCAGCACCCACTAGGTACCCAGAGTGACTTTGCTGTGAGGGGTGACCCCACACAGCTGCCCCAGCTCTGACAGTTCTTCACTGTCACTGAGGGTCTCTCTGTTGCTTTTGAAACCCATGAGAGGCCAGAGCTTTTAAGATCCTTATCTGTCTGTTTACTTGGGCCATGTCTCCTAAATCAGCTCTGTAGGACCTGAAGAGAAATTACTTTCTTCCAAAGCAGCTGTTGTGGCTAGCAAATACTGGATGAATGTCCACAGAGCAGAGATTTAAACATGCCAAGCCTTGTCTCATTTCTGGCTAATGTGACCCACCTCATCTCTCTTTTGAGCAAGGCAGGAGATCCAACCACCAACCAAGGGCTTCTTGGAGTCCTCAACCCTGAAGAATGAAGAGGGATAAGCAGGACAAGATCCTGTATATATTCTTCTTTTCCAAGATAAAGCAGACACCCATACAGTGCTTCAAAATTAATTTTAGCCAACACAGGAGGAAGGACTTGCACCAAGCTGGAAACAAGATGGGCAAATGCTCAAAGGTTCCTTTTCCCTTTGCTTGATGGGTTCCTGGAAAGCCTCCCAGCAGTGAAAGCAATGGGGTTTAGCACTGGCAGACAGGACAACACCATAACCCTTCTAACCATTCAAACAACAGCCTGTATTTCTGCTCTAGTATTCCTTCAACAGAAAATTAGGCTGGATTAGGTTAATGCAACAACATCAAAGGAAAAAAACAGACTTAGGAGAGAAGGCTTAATGCCTGTATCTAAGCAACTCACCCAGATCCTTCCTGACATCACATTGTACAGCCACATGTGTTGTCACCACCACGGCACAGCCTGTGAGCCACCAACAATGAAGAGCCCAGCCCAGGAGGGAACTGGGTGTGGGGCCTGAGCACTGCTCAGTCCCTGTGGCAGCTGGGGCCCCTTTCACTCCACAGCAGGGCAGGGATGCAGCACAGCATCACATTCTCAGCTACAGAGAGCCCTACCACACCTTATCCTTAAAATTCCATTTTTATTTCCAGAGGTCATTATTCTTGTATTACCAAATAGCAATCCAGATATCCACCTAATCTAGCTAATCCACAGTTTATCCACCCCAGGAATGACTCCCAGCATTGAGCAGCAGTGAAGTTTATCTGTTTTCTGTGCAAGGAGTCCAAATCCTGGATTTGGGTCTGGTGGGGCTTTGTGAGAAAAGGCCAGATGCTTGTGCTTGCTTGGAACAGAGAATGGCTCTGACTTGTAAAAGCACATGGCAACCAGTACTAAATCAGGTTTTGCCTGGTGACCCCCATTCTGTGGCCACCAGACCCTCAAGGCACTTGGCCTGTCACGTGCTGCTCCCGTGCTGCTCCCAAGTAAAGTAACCTGCTGTGCTTGCTTGCAGGACTTCTCCTGGGAAAAATGGGCGAGCGAGGAGCCCCGCTGGTTAACGTGTGCCAGTGTCTGAATGAAGCAGTTATGAAAATTGTCTCGATGGCAGTTTGGTAAATCTGGTTTTGATTGATTCATTTATTGATTGATTTTCTTTCTTTCTCTCTAATGGCAATGCCGGTCACACATCTGCAAGTGCCTGCTGTGAGCACTGAATTTGTTTCTGTACAACTGTACTGCAGAGTACCAAACACTGCCATGTCTATCTGCAGTGCTACAGTGATTGCTGCATCCTCATAATTTTTTATGCTTCTTCTTTGCAGGTACTTCCCCTTTGGCATTGTATTTCTCATAGCTGGAAAGATCTTGGAGATGGAAGATCCATCAGTTATTGGACAGAAGCTGGGACTGTATGTCATTACAGTAGTGTCAGGGCTTGCCGTGCATGGAATCATCCTCTTACCTCTGCTTTTTGTGCTCATCACCAAGAAAAACCCCTTTGCTTTCATTCAGGGGATACTGCAAGCCTTGCTGATCGCCTTAGCTACATCTTCCAGGTAGGAAAACATGGCTGGAACCTGTGGCTACTGCAGAGCAGGGGTCTGTTTTAGCCAGGGAGACGTGGCTGTGTCCGGCCAGGTGAGCTCTGGGGGTAGAGGTGTAACTCAAAACAAAACTGTGCTCCAGCAGTATTTGAAATGGGAATGCTCCTGCCTTCAGGAGGAAGCAGATGCTTGGCCCTGCCCTGGCTGGCCAACCCGGGCAGCTCATGGTGCTCTTCCACTCACCCTCTCCCAGGGTTTTTCCAGGGCAAACCACCAATGTTTTTGTGTGTGTGTGCACACTTCATTTAATTGCTTCAGTTTTCTTTCCATTAATTCAAACCAGGACTGTTGTAGGTGCTTTATAAACTGCAGGGGGTTATGATCCTGGAGTTTAACTGAAAACACCAACAGCTCTTCTGAACACTTTACTGACAATCTAAAATCAACTACAGTGTATCCCAAGTTCATCCACGGAAAAATCTTGCCTGCTTTGAAAAGATTTTCATAATTTTAGATTATATTTACCTATTCTATTTTCATTGAAATACATTCCTTATAACAATGAAAAAAACTTCACACTATAAATTAGCATCCTTTCCAGGAGACACAAATTCAAACATTTTCCTGGAGCACATCTGACCAGACAAAGGGTTTTTCTGGCCTCTCTGTTGCTTGTCCACATAATCCCAAAACCACCTGGACTGTGCCTCCCTTCCCCAATGCCCACTGCTGCAACTCTTGCTTCTTCAACTCTTAATAACCTGGTCTCCTCCTGAACCTGCATCTCCAGCTCTGTCTCCATCAGGCTTCTCCTCCCTCTGTTCTGCAGCCAGCTAAGGGAGGGAGAACTGTCACAGAGAGAACACCCTGCTCCATGTGCCAGCCCCATGGTCTGTGGGCTGGGGCCATTGCTCTGCATCCAGAGCCCTTCCCAAATGCAGTCCCCACCTCCCAGAGTCTGTTGCAATCCCATGGGCTTCTTTTCTGTGGTTTCTTTTCTTCAACCTGTTGTTCTTCCTCCATTCCTCACCCCAGTTCCTGTGGGACAGTTGTCATCTTCATGCTAGACAGAAACAAGAGAGAGAGGTCAGGGTTGCAGAAGCTGAGGCAGGCATCCCTCATGGAGGAGACAGTGAGGACAACGGGGGTCTGGCTGGACCCCAACTCAGCCAGTGCTGGCACAGTCCCACACTCCAGGAGGTGCTGCAGGATTAATGAAGGCACCAGGGATGGTCAAGAGAGCTGCAGCCGTGGCACAAGGTCATTAAAGTGGTGCCTTCAGCCACTGAAATAGCATTCTGACAGTTTCTCTCTCAGCCTGTAGCCCACTTTGCTGATAATGTCTCTTCCCCGGGTGGTGAGAGCTGAAGAGATTTTCATTGCTACAGCGACATTGTGGCATCCACCCCCAGGAGGGCTGGTATTTCTGTCCCATCACACTGACTCCAGCTTACAAAGCTCAATACAAACTGCAATTACTGCTCGTTTCTTGTCCTGCAGCTCAGCCACCCTGCCCATCACCCTCAAGTGTCTCCTGGAGAACAACGGCATCGACAGGCGCGTGGCGCGCTTCGTGCTCCCCGTCGGGGCCACCATCAACATGGACGGCACCGCGCTCTACGAGGCCGTCGCTGCCATCTTCATCGCCCAGGTCAACGAGTATGAGCTGGATTTGGGACAAATTATAACTATCAGGTATAAGTTTCTCTGCCCCAGCCAGATTATTTCTCTCTACTCCTATTTATGGACATTAGGACAACCTCTTGCATTTTTCCTGTTTGCAGAGATCTTGTTAATGCACAGTGACCTTTGCTGGGAAGCTGAGGAGCAGGGGAGGGAGCAGCATGTCCCAGTCCCTATGCTGTGTGCCAGGGAAAGATGGGCTGGCTCTGCGCCCCTGAATCTGCTGCAAGTCAAGGACTTTGCCTGTAGGGAAAAGCCTAGCTGCACAGACATGTGGCTGGAGCAGGTCAGCACTGCAGGGCTGAGCACAGAAGGACTTGTGCAGGTGTCATATACTCCCTTTCAGGAATGGGATATTCTCATTTTATAAGCAGGGAAATAAACCATGTAACTAAATAATAATTAAGTACATTTGCAAATACTTAGTAATTTTAATGAGGAAGTCCCTACCCTGAAGGCGGGGGGAGCACAGAGCCAGGGCACCCTCTGTGCACAGGGGAATTTGTGATAGCACCTGGGAGCAGGAGGGTGGAGGAAGTCCGATCAAATCCAGTCCTTCCACACAGCAGTAACTTACTCTGCCATGCAAACACACTAGTTTGAATTGCACAGCCACCTTCTCTTTGCAGCATCACAGCCTCAGCAGCCAGCATTGGGGCTGCTGGGATCCCACAGTCCGGGCTCGTCACCATGGTCATCGTGCTCACCTCCGTGGGGCTGCCCACCGAGGACATCACCCTCATCATCGCCGTCGACTGGGCTCTGTAAGTGCTCTCCAGGCCACTGCTGTGGGCAGTGCCCTGTGTCAATTCATGGTGATGTATCTTCATCTTGATGGATGTAACCAGACTGCTCTCAAGGCAGAAACTGATGCTGGATTACATTTGTCACAGACAAATAAACTCACAGCTTGTGAAATGTGCCATTCTAAAGTACTAAGATAAAAACAAAGTGAGTCATTAGGTGAGAAACCACAGAGCAGATGCTGAGTTAGGGAAGTGACATGAGGGTGGCTGGTTTGTACTTTCCAGCCCCCCAGGGAAAAGAGGGAACAGTGCCAAGTATCAAGGCTGCTTTTCTCTTTCCTTCCCCCTTTTCTTTCCCCCAACAAAGGAAGGTTAGCACATCACCAGTTGAACCTTCCAGCATCACAGAGTACCCAGCACTGCTGGCACCTTCTACTAATGTGAGAGGTGCCTGGGCAGACAAGAGAGGACCAGTGGCTGGATGTGCAGGATTTCTCCTTGAGAGGCATCTCAAGGAGCTTTATGACTTGCTGAGGCAGCTCTCCCTGCACTTAGCACAACAGTGCCTGTCCCACTTTGGGAGGTGGCCCTGGCAGGTCCCTGCACTGCTCACACAGCAGGGTCAGACAAATGCTGCCCCAGCACCGGGCTCACATAGAGACCATCTTCTCTCTGCATCTCCAAAACCAACACAGCACTTGGCAACACCAGTGGGAGGGACATTGAGGATGGGGGCTGACGTGTTCCAAAGCCATCAACACCCTGGGCACACTGGCTGTGGCCACCCCCTGCATCCTGGCACTGTCTCCCCGCAGGGACCGGCTGCGAACGATGACCAACGTCCTCGGGGACGCGCTGGCTGCTGGCATCATAGCTCACGTCTGCGAGAAGGACTTTGCCCCAAAGCCCCCCCCGGTACGTGTGGCACGGTGGGAGGGCAGGGGGTCGTGGAACATAGCAGGACAGGCACAAGGCACCTGCTCACTCCAGAAATTAAAACCCTGCTCTTTGCTTTTTGCAGCAAAACCCAGTGAGCAACACAGACAAGTTTCCTTCTTCAGAAACCTCACACCTGCATCCCAAAGACAACGGGATTGAAATGACGGAGGAAACCCTGTTGGATCAGACAGGAGTTCACTATAACATCTGCCAGGTGTAGATAACAGCATTCCTGCTCCCAGAAATGGCATCTTGGTGCTAAACACTGACATTGTGAGTGTCGCATATGGATGCTCTGCAAGATAAAGGCCTTACTTGGCACAAAAAGTGGGAAAATCCTCTCTTACGCTTTTAAGACTGTGGGATTCCCAGCAGGCACCCCAAGAGCATGGTTCTGCCACTGGGGCAGGGAGCCAGCTCCTCCCTGCACCTGAGGACACAGCTGGGAGCTCACTGCCCTGTCTTAAATGGCTGGGTTTGAAGGATTTATAACTCCCATTTTTCCAAGCTCACCTATTTTTGAAAGCTAGGGATGTGAGCAGGTATCAGCAGGTTGGATTTGGTGAGAATGCAATAGGGATGGGACATAACACTGAACCCTCTGGCCAGCAGCTCTTCCCTGGAGGCCAGGCTGTGCTCCAGAAGCTTTTGTTTTCCTTATTATAGAGATTATTTTTTTTAATCAATGCTTTTTATTTTACTACTGCATTCTCATCTAAAAACTAAGATTAAGTGAATTTTTGTCTCGAGATCAAAATCCAAGTTGGACATAACTGGATTTCCCAGCTGTCAGGTTACAGACAGGATGACTGAGCTGTTGCACTCTCAGGGACAGTGGGATCCACTGGCTGGAAGGAAGGAAGGCCCATCTGTACACCTGTTTCTACAGCTGTTTTATTACAGAGAACTAATTAACCAGGCCCAACTGCACTGTGCTGATTGTCCCAGCTAAGGATCTGTCCCCAAGCTCAAATTCCAATTACAGCCTTAAAATCCAAGCTTCCCAGGGCAGCCTTCTACACAAAAGCCTTTTATTCCAACAATTCATGTCAGTGAATTAATTTGTCTCTCAAAATGTCAACTCATTCCTTTTCTCCTTCTTGATCTTTCCTGACACAGAATTGGGAATGGTAACACAGCTCAGACCCCCACTCACATCACTGAACTGTTCTCCAATTGTACATAAAGAAAACATTTTCTGTGCAGAATTCTTTCCAGCTGAAGTCAGAGGTTGTAAAAATTTTTTTTAATTTAGAAGAAATATTCATTTGTTTTGCCAAATGAAAAGCAGAAACTATTAAATATCATAAACCAGCTTTTGCACAAAAATTGTCTTCTTTTAACTTACAAAAGCCTTCGCATAAGTAGAATCCTGGGCAACATAAGCTTGAGACACTGCTGCTAACTTTGGCCTTTTTCACCCTTTCTCCTTGGTGAGGTCAATTAATACCTTCTTAAACATTACAGCCCAACTGCTCTTCAAGGAGCAGTCACATCATTCGCAAAAATAATCACATTTCAAATCAATCTCTGCAGCTTCCCCAGACATCCCTCCCTCCTTCCCACATCATTCATGATCACTTTGATACATCACACGCTGGTTCAGCATCACTGGCTCTGAAGGGCTTTGTGGTTGTTCCTCTATAGCAGCAGTGAGCCCAGCCACCCACACCCTCCTGGGAGATGCTGGTGAACACTGGGGAGGCTCCAGGCAGCCCCAGCTCTGGACAAGGACCCGAGCATTCCGTCAGTCTGCAAGATAGCCACATCCCGCAGACACAGCTGGACAGACACCTCCAGTGCACCTGCTCCAACACAGTAATTAAAACAGGCAAGAGTTATGAGACCTGTCTGGTCAGTCACTGGTGGATGGGAGCACCCACATCCCTCCCTGGATGAGTCCAGGCCGACCAGCACAGGCAGCAGAGATGAGCCCCATTTCACTTCCACTCTCCTCTCATTAATGAGCTCTGGATATTACAGCACACAATTAACCCTACAACAAAAGGCAAGATGCAACATCCACGGCAAAGGTCCTTGAGTGAGTGCTGGGGCTGCAGGATGAGCCTCTGGGCAGTCACTCCCATCACTGGGCTCTGGCTGCTGCAGACCAGATCACTTTATCCCCTGCCCCAGAAACTGCAGGTCATACTGAAACAACTTAAACAGCACATCCTTGAGCTCACTGCAACAAAGAAAAAATATTACTGAAAAAACTGAATATCGCAGTAATAAATCTAGAGCTGGTGAAGCCAATCCCACCCTGTACAACTCACCCCAGGAGCTGCAAGTCCTGTGCTTTATCAGTCCCAGAACGGCTGGATTGGAAAGGAACTTAAAGCTCATCTCCCATGGGCAGGGACACCATCCAGTAGATCAGGCTGCTCCAAGCCCTGCTCAACCTGGCCTTGAAAGTGTTAGTAATATCTCTTACCATCTGGTGAGATTCACATTAGCAGAAATGTTTTGATTGTGGAAATCAGCAGGAAGTATTTTGGTGCTAATAAGGTTAAGTGTCATGCTGGAGTCCACATAGCCTTGTCCTTGTGACAAATACAGCAAGGGAGACCTTTGAGTCTAGCAGCCTCAAAACTGGGCTGTCATCACTGTGCCCCTCTAACAGGATAAAACAAGGGAAAAAAATAATTCAGGTGCTTCTGAAAATCAGTTTGTGGTCTGGTATAGAGGGAAGGCATTGTTATTGATGGGGAAAACCCAAAGGCAGCAAGGACAGTCCATCTTCAGCACTGCACACAGGTACAGGAGAGGCACCTGAACACCTTTAACAGGGTGGAAATTGCAGAAAAGTAAATGAAGCAGATTTATGGGATGGCCCAGCTGGTGAGGGGCCCACTGTCCCAGACCATGCCTTTGGGACAGAACCATCCCAACCCCACATGCTTTCAATAATCTGCTGCTGAGACCAGTGCTTATCTGCTGCTCAGGAGGGAACAGCAGCCTACCTGTGCCACCCCTGAGAGCTGGTGGCACCCATGGAACCCCAGAAGGCCAGCAGGGCTTTTGCAGAGAGCAACACAAACTCATCGGGGCGAGGAACAAGAGATTTCTAGAAGATGAGAAAGCAGCAGAGTCTAGACAAAGTCAGTGGGCACCACCTGGAGGAGTTTTATTCTGTACCAACTGTTTTCAGGAGACCAGGATGGGAGGGAGGTGAAGTTCCACGTGTCCCACATCAGGAAACCTGAGGGGTCTTGCTTGGCAAACAAACTCATCTATACAGCCTCAAAAAAGGTGAAAAAAGGGTGCTGGCACTGCCCAGGCTGCCCAGGGAATGGTCCCGGCCCCAAGGCTGCCAGAGCTGCAGGAGCTGCCAGGGATGCTCAGGGTGGGCTTGTTGGGGTGGCTGGGCAGGGACAGGGGCTGGGCTGAGCATCCCTGAGGGTCCCTTCCAGCTCAGGAGATCCTGTGGTTCCATAATTAAATTCTACTGACTGACACACTGCACCTTCAAAGTCTTATAAACTATTTTCCCGGGCATCAGTAAGAAGAAGAGGTGCCTCTCTCTGTTCTAGCACTGAAAATCTAGCTCTCTGTTATGTCCATGCAATTAGAGAAGTACAGGCAGTGCAAGGCACACACTACAGCACAGAAATCTGGTGTACAGAAAGCACACAAGCTCAAACCTGTACTTCTTCCTTGGGAATCCTTGTTCTCCTTATAAATAAAAATCTCAGCTGCTATGGTAATACAGGTGATCCCTGGGTTATGGCTGCTGTGTATGATATTGTAATAAAGTTGGAGAGCAACTGGGTGAAGGAATTTGGCTGTTATACAAGTGTTATTTTCCTGAAAAAAATTGAAGGAAAAAAACATTGAAGGAAAGCTACTTTGGTGAACTAAAATCCATGTGGAAGATATTTATGGGGTCTGTGGTTATTAAGCAAAAGGAAAAGTTGAAGCAGCTGTTGGTTTTGGGGCACTTCCCAGACAGAGGGACAGAAAACCCACCTGTTGGCCACATGAGCCTTGACTGGGGAATGACATTTCTGCAATGGTATTTGGGAATTTGAGGATGTGACTGGTCATAAACATTAAGTGAATTTTCATTGAACAGAATGACTTGAGTGTATACTTTATCCAAAAGTCATTGGCTTGTTCCTACAAGCCCATGGATAATTTGCCTCGATCCTACAGACTGGTTCATTTCCATGTATCAGCAGTCTTCCAGAGAACAAATTATTTTTACATATCTGAATTCATAAAATGATGAGTTTTGATCAGAGATTTTCACTTTTATATTATTTTCACACCTTTTTAGGATGTATAAATGGAGTTGGAAAGGCACTGTCAGCAGAGCACTGCTGACATCCTTCCTTGGGATCACAATGCACCTTGGTTTGTGTTTTACTAAAACTGAAAAAAATAACAAAATAAGTCAATGCTGTAGCATGCGGCAAAATACAATCCAAACAACAGATGTGAAAAGCAGCCCAAAGCTCTCTTTTAATTTAAAATATTACTACTACTAGTAGTAGAATACTACTACTTCAAAATTAGTCTGCAAGTTTTCTAGAATAATTTTGAAAAGTCCCTTCCACAAAAAATTTTGAATGTAATTATTTAAATCTATTAAAACCACAGGTTTCTCTGTAAAACCAGATTTTTCAAAGCAGCCCTGAATGACAGATATGGCTAAAGTAAGGGGTTTTTTTGAGAATCACAGCATATAATTTCCACTAAATGCTCCTCTAAGGAGTGAGTGCCTCCCTGGGGATGTGTTTTCTGCCTCTCCTTTTCCAATTCACTGTAATGCATTTGTTTCCTTGAGGAACTCCTAATTTTGACTGAAGTGATAATAAAACTTTCTAGAAGATCTGAATGAATTATTTCAGTGCCTCCTGCAGGCAGGTGCGGCTCAGTGCATCACCCAGGGTTCCACACAGCACAGCCCAGGGCAGGGCAGGACGTGGTGCCACAGGAGCACATGAGGCACATCAGGACCTGTGGTCCTGGGACCATTTACAAACTGTACAAGAGTTAGGAGTTCAGATCTAGCTCATAAATTGCCATTCACTGTTCACATGCAGAGAATCTCATCCCACACTGTGTGCAGGTGTCAGAGCCCAGGATGTCTCTCTGAATCCCTGGCAGGGGGGGTCAGAGACCCTGGCATTCAGCCAAAGACCCCTGCAGCTTTGAGTTCGACCCATGGAACAAAAACAAAACCACCTTCGTATGAAGAACTAAAGGTCACAAAAGTTTAGACAGCATAATAGTAGTAGTTATAGGGTGAAAAGAGAAATTTTGGGGATTTTACTATAGGGGTCTAGGAGGCAAGATGGAGGGATTTGGGCATTGTCTTGTTCTTCTTCCTTGTTCTTCCAAGCCTCCATCTTCTTGGTGATGGTGGCACTTTGGGATTGGTGTAAAGTAGAAAGTCACTGTCTAACATAGGTGATAGGTATTAGAACATAAGTGTAAATACCAAATACTTAGTTTATAGTATAAAAGACAACACCAGCCCTGTGGGTGGACAGTGTGCCTCAGACTGACCTGCAAAAGAGACCTCAGCAAGCCAGACAGAAAATGTTTCAGATAAGAAATAAACAACCTGCAGAACTACAGCTGAAGACTTCTGACTCCTTCTTCAACAGCTGGGTTGGGGAAAAGAGACTTTTAATACACCTCGGGATCACCTTGACCAGAGGAGATCCCGAGACGCAGGGACACCTTCCACCACCCCAGGCTGCTCCAAGCCCCTTTCAGCCTGGCTTTGGGCACTGCCAGGGATCCAGGGGCAGCCACAGCTGCTCTTGGCACCCCGAGCCATGGCCTCCCCACCTCATAGCCAAGAATTTCTTCCTAATATCCCATGTAACCCTGCCCTCTGGCAGTGGTAAGCCACTGTCCCTTGTCCTGGCACTCCAGGCCCTCTCTGGGTCTCTTGCAGGTTGCCTGTAAGTTGCATCTGCACCTTTGCTGGTCCCTCAGGGCTGGTGTTTAGACCCCCCCCCACCACCCCAGTGCCCTGCAGACCCCATCAGCCCCCAGCCATGCATAGCACAGGGTGCAGAGGTGCCTCATGGACTCTTTACCTTGGGCCTCCACCAGCCTGGGCAATTCTGCAGCGTGTCCCACCTCACTGTGTTGGATGTTTTCCAGATGCAAACTTCACAGGATTCAGTTTGGGGAGGAAGCTGTAACATCCCCCTGTAAGATGCTAAAACCCATGTCAGGAGTAGCCAGACTTTTGCAGGTGCAGAGGTCCTGGCACCCAGGTGTGCAATGTGCACTTACCTTTGTTTTCTGGAAGCTTTGTGTCTCATTTAAACTACACAGATGAAGTGCCCTGTAGCCAACAGTGAGAGCCAGGCACCTCTCTGAGCAGTACATCTCAGGCTTTAGGAATAGATGTCCTCAGAAGGCTCTTACTGATGGGTTTGGACTGGGCACTAAGACTTTAATAGTTTGAGTCATAGGTGAATCCCACCCTAAATTACATGTCTGAGCAAGAAACCTATTTTTAGAATCCTGAGCCTTCAAACTCTAAAAGCCCCTATTTTAGTTTTCACTCTGAGCCATGGACTTGGGCAAACCACAGCTCAACACAGACAGGAAAGAACAGTAAGGCTGAAACATTACACACAACCCAAAACTTGCTGCTCCACTTACCTGGCTATTTCACCTCAGAGATCTTCTACACACTGCCCTTCCTGGAAACACAATAAAATTGGTATTTGGCCATTCTCCTCCTTCTTTCCCTTTCAATACTCCTGGAGTCTTCAACCATCTGCAAAGCAGGATTTTAAACCACATTCTGGTGCTAAAACATTGAGAAGAGCAGCATCATGATCCCAACTTCAGAACACTGTGTTGTCTCTAGACATCTCACTCCATTTCTCTGTCTTGCTTTCTCTACCCCCAGCTGTTACTTACTTTGACAGGCTGCAATCACTAGAGACAGACAAAGCACATGCTCTTTGCACTTACAGCCTGGCAGACATCTGCTGGTGGTGTCATAGCTCAAGCCAGACTAACTTCCTCACAATTGCCAACAAAATGCAAATCCTGACCTTTAATTGTTGGTTTTTATCAAGTGATTCTTCCCCACAGGATGCAGCATGCACCCAGTTGCTATTCAGTTATGAGCTGCTCTTCCTGACCATGCTTCCCTCTAACCTGAGCACCAATCTGCATTTCCTAGACATGAAGCCTTAAGTAACAAATAAAACATTCACACATACCCTTCCAGAGCAGCACACACTTGCTCACAACTAGTTACCAAAGCAGAACTCTGTTCTAATTCACCCTCTCACCTTTTCAACCAGGTGCAAACCAAACACAGGAAGGGCTCAGACTCTGGGTTCACCTATGGACCTGAATTATTTCACCTTTTGAAGCCACAGTCATAAACCATTTCCCCTCATGAGCCAGCAAAGGCAGGAGCCAAGGTAAGCCTCAGCAGCGACACAGCCAAGCAGCAGAGAACAGAAACAACCTGGTGAGTCCCACTGCTCAGGGTGAACACCATGCATCCCCCCAGCAGCTCTACTGGGGCATTAAACCCCCCAAAGCTGGCAGATATAGAACAACCAGAGACACAAGAACCCTGCAAATGGGCAGATACGAACAATCAGGACGCCTCTTCCGTTGTCCATCGCACCCTCAAGCACTCAAACACAGCTGAAAAGAAAAAGCACCCACCAGGAACATCTGCTGCTGCCAGCCACACGATTCCACCTACTCTGAGCTGGACTGGGGACAAGGACCACCACATCCTGGTGCCCAAAGCAGATGGCCTTGTAACAACACCCTGTTTCACAAGAAAGAACCCAGGGCTGGGGGCCTGTACCAAGAGAGCCATGGCAGGGAGCCCAGGGCAGAGCCAATCCCCTCCTGTGTGTGCAGCTCATGGGGCTGCCCCGGCTGTACAGTCCTGATGCTCCTGGCAGAGCAGGTAAGCTCTGCCCTCCTCACCAAACCACCCCTCAGCTGGATTTCACCTGCAACCATCAGGAACACACTGCTTTAACCCAGGATTGCAAAGATTGCTCTGAGGAGGATTTGATTCAGTGACAATCCCCACAAGTCCTCGGCTGGCTCTGGCCAGCAAACAGCCACATCCATCATCACTGCAGAGGCAGCACTGACTTCACCCGAGAAATGTGTTGAGCTGGTCAAAGTTACCAGCAGCAGGTTTCTGGTGTGCACAATTCATTCTCATCACTGCATCATTACCCTACACAACACGCTCACTTCCCTCATCTCCCACCCCCATGAGGAAAACCACCAAATTGCTCAGCTGGTTCCCTGTCAGAATAAGCAAGGCAGGATGGCTCAGTTCAGCACAAACACATATCACAAGGTTTGGGCCTCTCCATCTATTTGCTCATAAGCAAAAAGAGCTCAGCAGCACAGCCACATGCTGCACCTGGGAATGGGACATCCAAAAAGCTTCTACTCCAGCTTCTTTGGGAGAAAGAATTCACTATCTGCCCATTCTGAGCCTCCTATATCACTTGTGTGAGTAACCCCTGAACAACAGATGCATCGAGATTTTGAACTTCTCATCAACAGCCTTCCATTGCATTTTCCTAAATAAACAAGTGACAATATTGCCAGTAGACTGACAAATCCTGTTCTGGAAGGATTTCCCCACTCCCAGCATCACCCAGCCAAAGGATACAGACTGGTAGCACACACACAAGTAAATTAACTACCCCAGCAAGAAGCTCTTCTGGAAAGCTTCAGCCCTGTGTCACAAGTTGCTACAAAGCACATGACTGAGCCTACAGGACTCACATGGACTCTCCTACTCCCACAGGCCCTGAACAATCTGCACCCAAATCTCCCTCTCACAGCTGTGTCCCACATCCCCGTTACCCATCACAGCTCCTGGCTCCTGAACCTGTGTGTGCACTCCTCTGCATCACGCCCAACCCACGCTCTGGGCCAGAGCATTTACACTCCTTCTGCCTCTCCAAAACCTCTCCTCATACAGGAGAGTGGGAATGGGGAGGACAGGGAAGAGCTACAGCACCTCTCCACAATTTCCAGCAGAGAATGACATAGCACATACATGATACTTCAACACAGGTAAATGCTGAAAATGCACCCCAAAGATCTGGGAAATCGCTAATATCCCACCAGCTGAAAACCTTCTGCTAACCCTCCCAGGCTGCCTTCCTTCTTTAAACCAACTCCAACCCTAAATTTCCTGTATTTGTAACTACCAAAGTTTATTTAGTGGTATGCAACACCATATGAAATGCATTACAAAAGTCCACGTAAATGGGAGTTACTGAATTTTAAAAATCTATTTACTTACTATTCTCAAAGTAACGTAACAAATTAATTCTTCTGTGACAAAATGTAATTGAACATTTTCATTTAGCTCTGTATCTTTAAATTCTGTTATTCAGAATTTGAAGCATATGGCTTTAGAGTCGTTTTTTGACCATGCCATGGTGGCATGGAGCATCCTCAGTTCAGAGCCCTTTGGAAGAAGTTGCCACAGCCTTCATTCCCTACTTCAGCACCTTGCAGGGGTAAGTGTCCTGTCTATGGAAACACATGGTGCAGCACAGGGATCAGTTTAACAGGGCTGTACCAGCCCACGCCACACACTCCTAATACACATTTGTTTGTGACGTGCAATTTTCCACACGAGACACTGCCAGGAGGGACAAGTTAATGCACTTCCTACCAGAACTCTTCTGTTCAAGATCACATCTCTCCTAGTTTTAGCATGGCCATTACCTTGCAGGTCCTTGCACCTCCATGGCCCAACCTTCTGTAAGCAACATGCCACACTGTCCCTTCGGCTGAACACAGAGCTGCTTCCTTCCCACTTCACAGTTTCAAATAGCTCTTTCCTTCCTGACCTTTGAAAAGTACCTTTAGTTTCTCACCTCCACTGCTCCATTTACTGTCATTTTAATACCTCGGGTTAGATTTTTGCCAGTGCAGGTTTTATGGCTTTTGCCAGGTACATGGACTGATGATCATACCAACAGTTTTGACTAAGAAGTAACTCCAAGGACTGTCCTTCACATCCACAGTCCACACTCTAGTCTAGCTGCCTTTTCAGAATAATTCATTCCTACCGTTTTCTTGAGCCCCCAGCTGACCCCAAGCACAATCCAGTGCACTTTTTGATAGAAGTGCCGTATTACACACCCTGATCCCAACCCTTTAACTGCCCCCTTAGCATGGCTGGAATGGGGACTACAGGGGAACCAGATCCAAGAACTGATCCAGATTTAAAGGAACCACTGGCAAGAGTTAGCTTTCTTTTAATTAAAGAAATGCCTACCAACAGTTTTATCAGCACAAGTAAGATGACGGTGGAGGGTTGGTGTAAGATGCTGGACACGAAGAACACCAGCACCTCAAACATATCCAGAGCTCACCTTCAGAGCCTTATTTACATCTTCAAAGACATTTGATGTGATGATGATGATTATTATTATGATTATGGGGGCTTTTCTAGGACCTCAATATCTAAAATCTTCTAATACAAAAACATTTATGAAGCTGTACCATATAACATTATTTTAATAACCTATTAAGCTTTCACACAGGATGAAAATGCACCCATTCCAAGGAATTCCTCCTCCACCTCCAATAAGGAACAGCAGATGGGCAGTGCCCAGCTGACATCTCAGTCAGCAGCACTGCCCCACAGGCCCCACTGCCTCCCAGCTGTAGCATCAAATGCCAAAGTATTTCTGAGCAAAATCACTTCATCCTTGTTCACATTAGGACATCACACCTCTTTCCCTCTTTTTTTTTGTGCAGCAAATTAAGCAAACCTTCTGTTAGGACTCACTGCTGTTCACCGTCCTCACTGAGCAAAGGGCTAACACAGTTCCTGTCAATCAATTCCCTATCCCGTGCTGACCCCAATGCTCCCAACAGGGGTCCCTCCTGTCACGTTCCACAAATTACACCAGGCTGCCTTTATCTCACCAATTCAACAAGTCTGTCCTTTTCTTGTTTTATTCCTTCTTGGATACAATCAGCTCTCATTATTCCCTCACCCAAACCCAGAATGGATAATGACAAAGAAGCTGGACATCCAATTCCATGGAGTGGACGTTAGAGATGTTCTTCTATGACATCAAGATTTGCCATATGAACATGGAAAGACCAAAATCAGGGCAAATATTCCATTGCAAATATTCACTCTTCAAGGCCCCCAGCAGTCCAACAGGACATGAGGCTCTCACGTGCCCAGCTGAGCACAGAGCACCATGATCAGAACAGAGGCACAAAGCTTCTCAACCAGTTTCCATCTTACAGCTCTTGTTCTGCCTTTGAGCTTCATTGTGTGTAAGTAAGAGAAGATGCAAATCAGGGCAGCCAGAATGTTTCCAGAAACTATTACAGTGTTGGAGGTACCACTGCCCTGGAATAAAACACCTGGTGCAAGTCTTTATGAGCTACCTGAGTGACTAAACAAGGCACAGACATCTCAGTGAGTCAAAACTCAAACCTGAACTTTGTGTTGTTCAGAAAAGCAGCTCTGAACACACTGGAACAAAGCTTTGCTATGTTTTATGTGAAAAAGCATGAGCAGCCCTGATGTCCCTCCGGGAATCCAGTGATGGGGACAGGGGGCCCTGGCCATGCAGCCCAGGCTGTCGTGCCGTGTGCCGTGGCGTGCGCAGCTCAGCCACTGCCATCTCTACAACCACAGTCCTTCTTGCAGCTGAACTGTCTTCCTTCCTCCATTCCTGCAGTAAGAAAAGATTAAGACATTAAGACCCATGGAATATAGTAAAAACTGAAAGGGGGAAAATACAGAGTAAAGGTGGTTTAAAAGAAAATCACTGATTTCTGAAGTCACCAACTCCCAGGGAGTGACAGCACTGTATCTCACAAGGAGAAGGGAATGGGAGGTGCTCCCTGAGCAGCAGTGGTATGGTACAGTACAGGACCACTGCTGAAAAGCACTGAGACACAACATACACACAGGGCAGTTTTCCAGTGTTAGAAAAATGTGGATGTTAAATTCTTTCTAAGATGGGCATTAATTTTCTTAAACCTCCACAGCTCGCTCCTCACATCACTGTGGAGCTGAAACCAATGCCTTAGAAAGCTTCACGTAATCTTGTTTTTTCAAGGACATACACCTCTGCACTGTGCAGGATGTGGGACAGTGCAGATGTGCCATCCACATATGCTATATATAGCACCTATACAGCAGAGACAGTAACACAGGTATGTGCACCTACTCTAAATGTATACAGTCTACACGTTTTATTACACACAGGTATTACATGTGTGTGTACACACACGTACAAACCTATATGCACTCTGTGTCTCTTGAAAGATGAAAAGCAGAAGGAACAAGCTGGGACAGAAAGGTAAAGCAGGATACATGGTCACAAAAGTGTTTAATCACAAATTCTGCAAGTCTGGTCAGACCAAGACCAAACCTCTCTGTGCCAGGACTGAGAAGCACAAGCTACTTACCACAGCTGTTCACAGGCTGCAAGACAGCCTTGGAGTCCTGCCAGTGCCTCCTCCTCCCATGACAGCAGAGCTGGAGCCCATGGCAGGAAGCAGCTCAGCACTGCTCACACTGCCCCAACTCTGCTCCCAAGACAAACCACTCCTGCTCTGCTCTCCTCTCCTCTATGAGCCTTCTCTTGGGGCAGAATCTGTTCCAACACATTCAAACAGGAGGTTTAACAGGTTTGTTAAAGTAGGTTTAACAGCTCCTCTGATCCCTACGCTGAGAACACAGGAAGCCTCAAACTTATTTTTATTAAACTCAGTTCTTTGTAAGCTCTAGTTTGAGCACATGCTCCTTTGTAAGCATGGAGCTCCCGCCCTGCAGGAAGAAGTCAATTCATTCTGGAAAGGTCAACCTTCAGAACATTATAAACCACACTTAAAATTCAAATAAAGAAAATCTGTATTTTAACTGTGCCAAATTTGGTTTAAATTAATTTTGATGCAATTAAACATTATTTGCTAATGAGGTGTTAGTACAAGTCATGTTCTGACAAACTAGATTCAGAGTCTCATTTTGCTCATCACTGTTTCTACACATAAACACTTAAAGACAAAAAAAGAAGCGTGTCACAGTGCAAAGAGCGAAACATTGTGATTTATTCACCTTCATTCAGCTGCACAAGTAACACACGTGTTAAACCACTCCCAAATGCTCCACTTCCTCTTCCTGCTGTCAGTACAGGATGAAGCAGAGGACAGTTTAGGGAAAAAAAAGGCAGTTTCAAAAACCAGGATTCTAAAGAAGAGGAGGTATCTAGGGCTCCTCTGACACTGAGCTGGGGAAGCACAAGGGGAATGAAGGGGGAGGGGGTGGCAGCCAGGCTTTCCTTAAATAGCTGCTCCCTGCCATTGCTGGGACAGAATCCGGAGCAAGTGTGCCGGCAGCATGACCCAGGACACCTCTTACAGTCATATTCTTCCCTTTTTTTTAAGGACAGGAAATACAGAGAAAAGGGTTCAGACCTCTCTCTCTGACATATCAGTTTAACACCTTTTTTCTCCCCCTCCCTCCCTCTTTTCACTGTTCTGGAAATGAAGGGGGTGAAATTTGGAAGCAGGATACCACAAGAGCAGAGCAAGGAGGGGGAAGAGTCAAAAGGCAGGGAGTCTGTCAGGAATTCTGCAAAAACCAGAGTCCCTGTCTGGGTGTTAATGGGTTTATACTAAGTTTTGTGGTTTGCTTTTAAAAAAAACATTTCTGAGGGGCTAGAACTCCACATGGCCATGTCTGTTATTAAACCTTTTGGAATTTAATGTATTTTTTCCCTCACATTTTTTCATAGAAGAAAAACATGGAAAATACTATAGTGGTCAAAATGAACATGAGCAAAGTGAACCACATGGGATGAGCTCTGGTAGGAACAAAAAATGGAGAAGGTGTTCCAGCTCCATGCAAAGGAAAATCCAGGAAAGGTCTGAATCCTGATGAAGCATTCCTGAATACACCAGATGCTGCACATTCAACAATCCACTGATATAATGGTAGGAACAGAAATTCTCACTTCTGCTCTTTACAAATTTAGTTCAACAAATAATTCCATATGGTGAACAGTGCTGAACTGAGAAATTCCCATCATAGAAAAAAAACCCTGCAAATCTAAAAACTCCCAAGTTGGAAGAGATCCTGAGCTGAGGCAGCATTGCCACATGCTCCATGACATCATACATAAAACACTATCTATATCTCTTACTTTACATCACTTTTCTCAGTAAGTCTTTAAGAGAAAAATCAGAGGCAATGTCTCAAAGGTACAACAATTAGCCCAGCTCTCAGAGGGATTATTTCTGTGACTAAAGGACAGGAGATACCTGCTGAAACGCAGCAGGACAGATTTCAGCTTACCAAAACTAAAAGTTTGTTTTGGTGAAGAAAGAACTAAGACTGGAACACAGTCTGTGCACAGCCAGCAGGGTTAGATGTGATCCTTCAACCAAAAGGACGTGGTGTCAGAAGCATTTCTGGAAAACACCTCTTCCAGAACCTCCCCCAGGGTTTTACCTGGGCTGTCTGTCCTGCCCCAGCCTCACCCAAGGAACCAGGGAGCCTGACCTGCACTGATGGTCCCTTCTCATGGAATCACAGTTGTTAGGTTGGGAAAACCCTCTAAAGCAATCAAGTACAACCATCAAGCTGGCAGCACCACCACCAGCCCATAACCCCCGTGCCACAGCCATGTGTTTTTGGAACACTTCCAGGGATGCTGACTCCCCACTTCCCTGGGCAACCTGTGCCAGCGCCTGACAATCCTGGCACAAGCTGCAGAAAATCTTCATCCAATCTAAACCTCCAATGGGCCAACTTGAGGTCTTTCCCCAGGAGCTCCCTGAAGAAGTTTCACTACACATTTCTGAGTAACAGTATAGCTGGGCTTTGGGTTTGGTTTAACCGGGAAGAAAAATGTAAGATAAAGACAACAATCTTTTTCCTGAAAAATAAAAAGGAAATTAAGCCCCTTCTTTTAATGCCATCTTTCTAACAAGGCCACAAGTTACAAAATCTTTAGTGGAGGAACCTTGATTGGCCTATTCCTGAACACAGTTCAGATTCTTCTGAAAACATGTCAAATTCCAAACTGCACAATAATAATCCAATTCCTGCAGGGAAAAAAGACAAAATATGAACAATTAAGTAAAAGCCTAATTCTATTTTGAAGTACATCACCCTTCAACAGGGCTCAAGTAAAAGCATCCCAAGCATGTTCCAAACAAGTGCTTAACAAGACCAGCCATGAACATGTGGCAAAAGTACAAAAACTCCTTTGCACTATTAACATAGATAATGTCATTTAAGTCTTAACACCAGTGTAAAATATCTATGAGTTGTTTCATTTAATTTTGAAAATCCATGTAGAAAACAATGTTCATAACTCCATCCACAGGATTCTACAAAACTGCTGCTTCATCAACAAATCTTTGAACTGTTTCAATATGAAAACTCCATTTTTTTTCAAACTGCTCAAAAATCATTGCAGAGAATTTCCAAGCACTTGAATTGAAGCACAACCAAAGTATGAACTTGGTACATTTTTGCAGTTATTTCTAAAATAAGTTAATTTACATAAATCATCTCAAAATAACACAATGGGATTCAACTTCATTTTAGACATTTGGAAAGCAGTGTCATACTTTATTTAAAGTAAACCCATGTAAAAACAAAGTTTAAATGAAAATGGTACCTGAAAAATAAATTATTTGATATAAAACAAATCAATAACTTAAAAACACACTAAATATACAAAATGTGTAACCATATACTGTACAGTATGGAAAGCAATTGATAAAACCTTCTGTCCCACAAACAGATTAATTTATAAACAAAAGGTTACATAAGTTAAAGGAAAGGAAATCAATAAAAATACTAGAAGTACAGTATTATTCAAATTACTCATCAAATAAAGGTTTATCCCAACTTATGTTTCAAATGTCTCAAGTCATTTTCTTCTCAATGACCAAGTGAAAAAGTTCAGCCATACCACTAAAAACTTGCTCAAAAATGTTTAGAAATAAGGAACAACAGTAGGAGAATATTGAGATTCTAAAATGTGAACACAAAAGCAATTTTCCAAGGTTTCAGGTGGCAGTTCTACCAGTACTGTTTTCCCATCATTAGCAACAAAACAGAATTTCAGTTCTGAAAACTCCACTCAACAGAAAAATATTTCTAAACCTTTGTTGTTGTTTCATTGAGAGTGATCTAGAAGGAATCTCCAGAGCTGAATGTCAAACCCACCCATGGGGTGGTGAGTTATGCTTTAGAGATCATAAAGACTTGGACTGGTTTTGAATCATGCAGGATGAGAAAGCAACACTTTGAGTTTGGTTTTGTTGGACTACATGAGACTACTACAAACAGCAACCACTGAAATGACGCCGTACCTGATCAACCTACGAGCGGACGCTCAGAAATTACCGGTGATTTTCAATCCACTGGTTGTCATGGAGGCACCGCCTCTTCCAAGCGAGAGGGAGGGAATTGAGACCCTTTTTATGAACTCCACATTTTTCTTTTTTTTATATTAGTAAGGAGAAACCCAGTAATAATAAATATAATAATCAGAGAAAATAACCACTGTCCTCTTGAGCTCTGGATTTATCCATTCTACTGTGCTGAGCAGTCAACCTTGAGAAGTGCAGAGCTACATTAGAGGAACTTGCCGAAGGCACAAAAAGACTCTCCTGCTTCCAAATAGAGATTAAAATACCTCAGGTGACAAATTCATCTCTTGGAAAATAAAAACAAAATGAGAAAAAGCCAAAACACAAGTGCAGCTCCACTCAGAGAGCTCAAGGGGTTGGTGTTTCTTTATGCTAGAGGTGAATTTGGTCCCTTCCCTCTAAAGCTATTTGTAGATGCCTAAACATAGAAATATAACAATAAGGTGCTTCATCGACAGAGTTACAAAGGACACATTTCTTCATTATGGAAATAAAAAATGTGGTGACCTTCTGACAGAGGCAGCCTCCAGACAAACTGCTCCATGTTTATGTGACTGAACCAGGCTACCAGCACTCACAAGAGCTGTGTGTTAAAAACCTCCCACAAACTCTAACCTTCTGCAGGCAGAGCTATCAGAGGAGGCTACTTTGAATAAACGGTTTATCATATGACCTGTATATTGTGTTAGAAAAGTAACCATGGGGACATTCTCCAAGTTTGTTTTTTTAAAGCACATATGTAATGATAAACTATCCAAAAAGGAATTTGAATTATTGCCGTTTAAAATGCACTGAAAAAAAAAATCTCTTCTGAAGTATTTGAAGAATTTCTACTTTATTGACCTTACCCAGAACATTAAAGCAACGTGGAATTGTAACAAATGTTGAAGGACCTTAAGGACTATTCATTTTCCAAACTCAGCCTTAAAATAATGGATCACCTTCACAGTTAGTTCATCATTTTGGTTTTGACTGCTGGATATTCTTTCTATAAATTATACCAAGTTTTTAAAAAACTTTTTTTAAAAAGATTTTTAACTGCTTTGTATAAATAACATTACTGCAATGTTCAATACCCCTATAAAAATAGGTGTGCTCTGCATGCAAACACCCTTTGGTCATCTGGACAAGGGCAAGTGACCACACACTGACCAACCAGTGTTCCCTGCGGTGACAATTTATCCTGCTCCAGTGACTTGTCTCTGGATTTTCCATGGTTTTCATACTCACATGATACAGATGTACAAAAACGTATCCAAGCAAAAGGAAGGAAAAGCTGTGAGGCCACACACACCACTGTGGTGATGTGACTTCTCCCCTAACCCTAAGAGCTGGATCCTGAAGCCTTTCCCGGTCCCAGAGCTAGAACAGATGCAGGGACTGGCAGAGGAAGGCTCAGGAGGTAACAGTAACTCCACTGGCCAGTCTCTGACAGGAGAGTGGAGCAGCTCAAGTAAACCAAATTTATGATAATGCAGCTTGAAGAATAAAATAAAATAAATCCAACATTTCAGTGCACAGACATCATCTAACAGGGAATCACTGAAAACTGAACACACTGAGCTGCTTGGATTCTGCTCACATCTGAATTTCTGGTGTTGCCATCCCCTCACCTGAAGGATCTACATGTGCCTTTGCCAGCTCACATCAGGCCATACAGAGATTCCTCTTCCATGTTTATGTGTGACTTCCCTATGTGCTAATGGTTAACAGGAGGTTCACAGGTGATGAGGCTCATGGCCAGCATTCTGCACAGGGTGAATTCCATTCATGTGGACATCTGGAAAGCAAATGCAGTGACTCCCCTCAGCATCTATACATAAGACCCTGTGACAGCAGCATGAACAACTGTGTTTTCAGCAGGAACTACACCTGGTCGTTCAGAACCTACACTGGGGGCTGTCCCAAGAGACTCAACCTACTCTAAAGGACCCAAAACCACTCCCATCTCAGCTGTTCCTGTAGCACATCTCACAGTACAGACGAAAAAATTCAGGTCTCCAATATCTGATTATCACATCCTAGTCCAGCAACTCTTACCTCAATGAGATCACTGAATCTCATGAGCAATGTGAGACCTCTGCTTTGAGACAGCCTTCAGATCTACAAAGATCCTGTAAGCACTTACTGATGGAAGCATCACCTGACAGAAACACCCAGCTTCCATCAAATGGATGGATGAAAAAGCAGAGCACTTTTTGAGAATTAAGAGGCCAAAACCACTCTTGAAACAGGTCTGTCCAAGTGAGAGCTTCAAAGCAATGTGAGGAGGAAACCAGCTGCTCCTACCTTTTGGGCAGAAAAACTCCTGGCAGATGTCTTGTTAGAATTTAGTTTCCACCCCCAGAAGTTTCCTTTTGGTCTTTACCAGTAGGATGCACAAGCATTTTGGTTTAGGACCAAAAGCATCAAGAACATATACACAATTTTTACTGGACTTCAGCTATTTATGCCAAGATTTTACTGACTGTTAGAATAGCACAGATCATACACTACTTCTGCTATCAGCTCTGGATATTAGCAGGAGTTTTTCCTCTTTTCCTGACTCGAGCAGCAGTGCTTTGCTCATACCAATTGTCTGAAAATTATTATCAGAGCAACTATCAAAGAAAGCTGGAATCAGACCTTTCCTAAAAGAGATTGTTGTAGTAGCAGTACAAAACCATATCCTGCATTTCCTTCTCACTTAGCAAAGAATGAGGGATGGAAAAATAGGGAAGCAGTGGAAAGAGAAAGGAACAGTGATGCCAAAAAGCATCCAAGAGAAGAGGGTTTTTCAGAAGTGGCAGCACAGCAATGTGCTGCTGCCATGGCCAGTGTGCTTGGAACCACTACTGATACAGAGTCACGTTTAGGGGTCACTCGCTGGAAGTCTGAACTCCCGCTAAATATTGTGATAAACAGCAACTCCCATTTTAGTTTAGCAGCAAATTCATCTTAAATGGAATAAAGTAAGAGAGAGTGACAGGACCTGGGAATGACTACAGCCCACTCCTGTGGAACAGGACAGTGCAGGGTTCAACAATGACGGGACATGTAAGAGAACTTCTCTGTGCTACACAGCTTGAACTTGGGAGAACACCCAGAACGCTTCCCAAGCTCTCCTCGCACGCAGAAAGGAAATAATCATAGACGTGATAAATGGATGGTGATGAACTGGTGGAAGGAAACCTCTGACAGCCAAGAGCACCTTTAGGGGGTGGGAGTGGGCTGGCTGCTGTGTCACAGCCACCATTCCACAGAGCACTGAGCGTCTCAAGAGATGGGGAGGGAACAGACTGGCAGGAGAGGCAAGGTTGGATGCTTTAACAGGAAAAATCCCACCTGCATTCACTGCACATGAGCTCAAATCCAGCAGACGGCTGCTCGCTGGGTCAATGCCTATCTGTAGGGTTTAGATATGTCCTGGGCAGGTCCAGGAACATCAGCAGCTCCCACAGGTCCTCCCTGGAGATGGGCACCAGCTCGTACACATGTGGAGGCTGAGGGAGCCCTCAGGCTGTGCAGATCCCATGGCAGGGAGAGGAAAAGGAGAGGAAAAACGGCAGCAAGCACAAGGCAAGGTCAGCTGGGGATGGAGTGAGACGAGCAGGCAGCATGGACTGGCTTCTCGAGTTTGAAATGAACTCTGGGGCTGGTAGAGATTCAGGCAACACAAGGAGACACTGCATTAAACTGCCACAGACCTCATTTCCACACCTGCCCTACCTACATAAACACCAGAGCCAAGTCTCTAGCTGTGCACAGCAGCTCACACACCTGTACAGGCAGGGTCAGCCTTCCCAGTTTCCTACCCAAGCACACCTGAGGGTTACATCAGTCTGTGACACTCATTTCTATGTGACAGATTTATTGTGGTGCTTGTTTCAAAATTCTTTTTCTTCTACTCATCTGTCAAAGCAGCAAATTAAAATTCTCTTAAAGCGGAGCTACAGTTCCTTAAACAGCACTCTGAAAGCTGGACACTTTGTGCAATACTTAGCAAAAAAAAGAACAGAAAATAAAAAACAAAACAAAATTTGAGCAAAACAAAATCAAATTTAATGTTCTTAAATGCAAAAGTAAAAACAAACAAAAAACACAAAAAAGCAAAAGAAAATTAACAGAAACAGAACAACTCAAAGTTTCAAGGCAGTCTGCAGAAAACCTGGGGGATTAATCTTTAAATCTACAAATCAAAGGGGTTTTTTGGTTAATATCTAACTTGCAAGTTGTAAGTACTTTTCTGCTGAGTGTTCAGTAAGTAAAGCTAGTTGTCAAAACAAAATCCTATTAAAATAGAAAAACTAGCACTCATTAGAAGGGATGCGAGAAATACAATGCTCAAATGTTTATAACTGGTTTTTCTTTACAAAATAGAACTGCCAAAGGAATTCCAACTACAATGATCTTGGAAAATGAATAAGTATCTTGCTGCATTATAATGTACCAGTAAGTAGTGCACCATGCATTAAATATTTGGACAGAAGAGATTCAGTCTGATAAAGTAGCAACATATATTCACACTCGTTTTTTTGGAGTTTCATTTTGACTCTGAAATCTTCCCGGAGTTTCTTTGAAACTCTTTGGTCCATTCCTCTCAAAGTGGGTTTTAAAAGTCACGTTTCTAAAACCTGTGAATTGGACAGCTTGGCCACTGCTCAGTGTGCAACTTACCTCCTCAATGGTGTTAAAGTTAGGCTGGCATGCTACTACTTACAAGACCTTGACTTTAAAAAAGCCTGATCCTCAACTAGACACAGAGTAATGAATATTAATTTATCAAACAATTTACTGTCAACTAAAACATTAGTATTTCTCAACTTTTCTTCCATACTACTAAAACTGAGGGGGAACAAAAGGACAGGGGGATGGGTATGAAGAACAACATAAAACCAAAGAAAATCAATTAATTCAGCCTGATATTTTTCAGAAAATTCCAGTTTTTGCAGACAACATTCAATGAAACAAATGTTAGTCTCATAAGTGAAAGCATGCTTCAATTTTACCACCATCCAGAGGGTCTAGTTAATGCAATCTACTTAAGATTTCAGGGGATTTTTAACATGTTTTAAATGAAATAACTTAAAGGAACTTAAAATTGGTCTAACATTGTGGGATTTCAAACATTTGAACATGTCAGTTGCATCCCAGAATATAAAACCTTTTCACTTCTCATTTAGACTAAGACAAACACTTGTGAAAATTGGCGCAAAATGAGTTTTACACTAACAAAAATGTTTCAACTTCTGTCACTCCATTATCTATTCCATACAAAAAGCACGAGCAAGTTATTTGTGGGACTTGTTGGTTTTGAAGGAAACCTGTAAGATTTTGTCCCCCAGGCGGTAGCCATTAAGACTTGCTATGGCCATTGCAGCTTCTTCATAGTTTGTCATGGTCACAAAACCAAAACCTTTGCACTTGTTGGTGTTGAAATCTCGAATAACTTTCACATTGGTAACCGCACCAAAGGGGCCAAACATCTGCCAGAGGATTCCCTCATCAGCATCTTGACCAAGGTTGTAGATGAAGATACACCAGCCAGAAGATGCGTTTCCTGGAACATTTACACCAGAAAGCCCACTCATGTGATCTACACCCATAGGAGAGAACCTAGCAAATAAAAAGCACAATATTTCATGTTCAATTAAGCAAATTAACTTGAATGGGAAGCAACTGAGAATGAATATTTTATACATGGCACATCAAAACCGCCACATAAATGTTTCCCCATTCAAATTGACAATCAATTGACAGCTGCCAGAAAAAAAAAAGTTAAGTATTCCAACTGCTTTATCAACAGGGAACTATCCTTAGAAATAGGCAAGGAACAGGCAAGGCTAGATTACGTGATCACCTTCCCAGGGGACCTGGATGGCTGTCTGAACTCAGCCAGGCTGCTCAGAGTGTCCAGGGCATTGCTGCAGAACTGCTTCAGTTCGGGGGCACAGGCAGCACCTCCCCAGAGCCCCAGACACCCTCAGGCATCTCCCACTTCTTTCACAGAAGGAGATTTTTTTTCACCCCATACTCCTTTTCTTGCCTCTAAAAGAACACGTTTGGAAACTTTAAGTCAAACAGTTTCTTTGGGTTTGCTGGGGCAGGGGATGAGTGTTCTTAGGAGTAGAGATTGTATGTATTAATTTCTTCTTTTGTGAAGCAGAACAAAACCTACTCCCTTTCCACCCAAAGGCAGCAGGTGCAGGCAAACACTCACAACATGAGCAGGCTCGGTGCAGTTTTATTATTCCAGTGTGTATGGATGGTTTTAATAATTTTTCCAGGAAAACTCAGATTTGACTTTACTGGATTTTTAAAATCACCTACCCGTTCTTCCTGAATCCTGCCTCCTTCACAATACCTCAGCAGGATTCATGCATAACAAAAAGCAAAAATCTTCTCCTTTTTATGTCTTGTTTTGTATTAATTTCTTTTCCCTATAACCCACATTTTTATTTCCCTTTACTCTATTTCTGGCCTACACTCCAGAAAATCAAAGCTTTTGAATATTTCAGTGCAATATTAGGGTTGCACAGCTAAGCACTCAAAGGCCAGGAAATGTGAAAGTTAAGGTCAAAAACTCACTTTGAACCCTTGTGCTTATTTATTATTTAAAAATATGAGGTCATGTGATCATAGAAATATAATGATACTATACCAGGGGTTCCCAAATTGAGGTGTACCACTGGTGATTTGCAAACCCCTTAAAAGCGGTACACGAGCTGCTCTCTGCCAAGAGCAGGGCGGTGGCAGATCCTGATTCTCTGCTGACCTGGAGGAAACAGGGAAGGGATGTCTGGGCAGTGAATGCTGCAGTAAGTGCCAAATGCTTCCCCTCTGACTCTTTCTTGCCCTGCATCAAGGAGCTGCTGCTGCCCTTCTTGAGGAGGGAGGGCTCGAGGAGTACAGGGAGGGAGGGGAGTGCACACTCACACACACACTGTGCACTCACACACGAGAACCACTCACTGCCCATCTCCCCCAGGCTCTCTGGTGCTCAGAGCTCCCTGCCTTGGACACCTGAGCTCCTGGACTCTCCTGTCCCCAGAGCAAGTGACACTCCATCCCTCCCTCGCTGCTGCTCTGCAGCCCAGGGGCTCCCGGAGCACAGTGGGACACTCCTGAGCTGCAGCAACTCACTGACAGCCAGCCCCAAGAAAAAACAAGTTTGGGAAGCCTTGTACTACAGCCAAACTGAAAAAGCAGTTAGAAGTACCACAAGGTGAATGAGACATACCAACCCGTATGATCTGATGAAGAGGTGACACCTCTGGTATGTCTTTTGGCTTTGTATATAAATATTCCTGTGCTTGCATGCTTGATTCTTGTTCTTACTTACTTGTTCTGACAGACACCTTCAGTTCTGTAGCTTCTTTCCAAGTGAGTAATAATCTGGTAGGATGAATTTATCTTAATATCTGTCAAGTTTCCATCTCAACAGATCACCAGTCCTGAATCCCTTCTCAAACCACTGAGCTCAGAATTGCCTGACGTTGGTTCCAGCAGTCAGTATAGCTCTGCCCTGCCTGCTCCAAAGGCTCAGGCTCTGCCCAGGAGCCCAGTAACACCACATCAAGGACTGCAATCACTTGTAGGAGAGCAACTGGTGTTAAATGCAAGAAAACAACAAATCTAAATGCTTGTAACAGACAATTTAAAATAGCAAGTGTGTCTGCTTTTTGCATACACTTATCTTCAAACAGATTGTCCTCTCTTCCTGCCCTGACTCACAAAAATGTTACAGGTTTATTAAAATACTCAAACCAAACAAAACAGGGTAAAACCAAACAAGTGCCCTAAAATATTAGAAAAGTAATTAAAAAAAAAAAAAAACAAAACCAAAAACCCTACAGTAAATACTATTCAGCTAATCTGATGAATGTCTGTTCTCACTCTGCACAAGAGGAACCCCAGATCTCTCACTCAGCTCAGGGTAACAGCCTGCATGAGCAGGGCCGGAGCAGCTGACACACAGCTCTCTGTCCTACCAGGACAGATTTTTGTGGCCATGCCAATTTAAGATGACCTTTAGAAAGTTACACTTATTAAGGATGTTTAAAAGACCGTCCTACTACAGCAAACACAAATGCCAACAGAGATTCAGGATGTTTCAGAGAAAGTGGTTTTAAAATTCCTTTAATATTGTAATTTGAACTATTTCAGTCTTAGCACACTTACAGCTGGTGTCCTCATTTCTGTTGAAATTATTTTTATACTGTCTCCTCCACATTGCTTTTCAGCCCTCCCAAAGAGTCTGTAGCCAGTGTTATTTGTGGATGGTTCTTTCAAGCCATGCTAACCTAATACACCAATATCTTGGGGCATTAGGTATCAACAACAGTGTATTTTCCATCATAACTCTTTTTTACTTTATAAGCTTCTTCTATAAATGACCTTTTGCTTCCTCTGCAATTAACAGACTGCTTCCTTTAACAGATCCTGAGATTTAACTCACTGGAGGATGTAATCTCAGAAATTACATTCCTGAATGAAAGCAGTTTCTTTTTAGGTCTATGAAAGTCCTATAAATTTTTTTCATAGAACCACAGAAACTCCTGAGCTGGAAGGGACCCTCAGGTACCATCAGTGCAGCCCCTGTCCCTGCCCAGCCACCCCAACAAGCCCACCCTGAGCACCCCTGGCAGCGCTGTCCAAACGCTCCTGGAGCTCTGGCAGCCTTGGGGCCGGGACCACTCCCTGGGCAATGCTGGGGTAAGAACTTTTCCCTAATATCCAACCTAAACCTCCCCTAACATAGCTTTGTGCTGGTTTTGCTGAACTCTTTTGCCTGCACTCTGAGGACAGTTCCATACAGCACCACAGGAGGGATGCCAATAAGCAGGAACATCAGTTTTAATCCCAGCTTGTGTTGCCATTGCACTTGAGCTTGGCAGCTTTTTATTTTTTAATAGTTCCACAAAGAGCAGGAGCTCAGCTACACTGACAATGTCCTTCTGACAAGCAACTTCTTCTGCTGTCTTTCTTACAGACAGAAAAGATCTGCTGTGGACAACACAAATCTTGTTGAGAACTCAGTGACACGAGCCCTAAGCCTGAAAAAATCAGGGTATTGGGTCAAACAACCACGTAAGGAAGAACAGAAGCAACTGGAGTTTTACTCCCATATTGTTCCAGAATTTTGATGAAATACTACTCTGGGTGAAATGGTTTCTACTCACTAAATGAAATGGTTTCTACTCACCTTGCACCCAAATTACAAATTGGTCTAAAAACTGAAAATGTAAACCATTTCACTGGAGTGAAACCAAGCAGGCGTACAGGAGCTGTCTGAGCAACTGTATCACTGACAGGATTAAACAGCCTTCTTGCATTTCCCCTTGGATCAAAGAACTATCAGAAATGGCTCCCCTTCAGGCATTCAGGGCAGAACTCATGGGCTGATACTGGGAGAGTTATGCCCATTACAGGAACTGGCTCCAACCCTGAGTAAGTCTGAAAGCTTGGCATTTGCCAACGGAACTGGCAATAACTGAGGTTTGAAATAATGTTGCTCTAGTATAAAGCCCTGGTGAGCTGAAAAAGCACAGGACTTACAGGGACTTACAGCCTCCTCATGCTTCAGGAGCTAAACCCCTCCATTTCATCACAGTTCAGCACCTGGAGATCTGCTATTTTCTTTAAGTAAACAAATCTTACACTCTAAAGAAATCCCTGCCCCAGATGTTTTATCTGTCCTCCAGACACAACCCCATGCTGTGGCATCATTCCCTCTGGATGGAAGCAGAGAGCCTGGGTCTTTGAATTAGTCCAGGAATCCAGTGGGACACAGCACTAAGACCAGTTCCTGATGTGAGCCACGAACACCACAGGAACTCAAAAGGATTAAAAGAACATTAAACAAAGGGTTGGAGAAATATCTGTAGGAAATTAATAATTACAAATTAGATACTAAAGGCTTAATCCTGGATTTACAAGGATTCTGATAAAACGAGATGAAATGTAATCAAAATATCAGGTTACGTATTCAACCTCTGTGGAGCAGAGATCACAACTTTAATTTATACAGACTGCAGGCTCTGTGGAAGCTGCTTATCCATTCATCATGTCTTGATCACTACCAAAACAAACAAGACTCAGCCCAAACTCAGGTTCCTGAGCTTAACCACAGCATGAGTAATCACAACTCCTCCAGTTCAGCATCCTTCAAGGAAGACAGACTCACTAGAAGAACTTGCAGCTAACACTAAAAAATACGAAGGGTAGTGGGACAGACTTGATGATGTTGGAGGTCTTTTCCAACTTAGTAATTCCATGACCCCATGGTGTAAGCGTTGTGCATACGTGTACAGACATGCCTGCACGAGTGATTGAGGGAAGGAAGCTTTGTAGTAAGTGTTGGAGCTCTCACAAGTCTGTGACAAGGTACAGATGAAATGCTTGTGTCTGCAAGTCAACTGGGGGCTCTTGTGTCCAGTGTCTTCCTGAAAGCACAGCCTTACCTCAACTGCTCTACTCCCACCTCTGCCAGGCTGTGGGACCCCAAAATCTTCAGCTCTTTCCCCACCAGCAGGTCTGCCCCCGGGAGCAGCAGCCAGCCAACGTGTGCTGACAAACAAGCACTGGGCACAGACATCCAGCAGGACACAGCTCCCAGGGCAGCAGGAATGGAACAGAGACAGAACATTTTCTTCCTCTTAACCCCCACTATGACACCCCAAGCCTACAGAAACACTGTGTGAGTCTGCCCCATCCCTGAAAGTGTCCCAGGCCAGGTTGCAGAGCGCTTGGAACACCCTGAGATAGTGGAAGGTGTCCCTGCCCATGGCAGTGGAGGGACAAGATGAGCTTTAAGGTCCCTTCCAACCCAAACCAGTCTGTGGTTCTATGAAATCCACACAATTGACATTAATGCTGCTCTAAATAGTACATTAAGAGAATAATGAACAAACTGGTTATTAAAATTTAGTTTCACCAGCAACTCTTAATATAAATACATAAATAATTTTTGTTGTTCCTGAGTGATCATTACAGGATTGAATTAAAAGCATTTGGTCTCTTAATTATGGATGTGAATATTATTTGCACTCCTTATTCTGATGCATTTTGATCCTGGCATAAATTTTAGGGGGAAGAATGATGATGAAAATGTACAAGTAAATTAAGAACATTAAGAATGAAAAAGATTTTACTAGGATCCGGACACACTGAAGGCCTGGCTGAGACAAAGGGCAGATGTGTTAATTTTTTAATAATTCACCTAAATGCAAACAATGCAGAATTTCATTCCTCGGCGTGGCTCAGGAGGTTTGGTGTGGAGCCTGGGGGACTGCTTCAGGGAAAGGAGGAGCTGCCTGAGCTGACTTCCCTGGGCTACAGCTGAAGAGAACTGGAGAACAACCGAGGCTGGCAGGGACCTCTGGAGATCCTCCAATAAAGCCCCTGCTCGAAGCAAGGCACCTGGAGCAGGCTGCTCAGGCTCATCCTGTCACCAAAACTCACCAAAAACCGGTCAAATACAACTCCTTAACACCAATGCAGCATTCAGAAGGGCATTCATTACTCATGACAGGCCTGGTTGCACAGGGGACAACTCCACCTTGTGTGCACGTCATCTTCTATAAGCGTGTTGCTTATATACAGTCACCAGGTGCATATTTTGCTCATTACCGTAAAGCTCTCCCCAGTTTCCCAGGTTCAGTCCTTGTTTTGGCTGTAGCTGCATTCCTAAGCCAGATGCCTTCCACTTATCTTTCAACCATCCTTGCTGAGAAAGCAGATCCTGCGTACCCTGTTTCCTGCTAAAACTACACAGGCACAGTAGAAATTAGATAATCCCTTTTGGTATCAATTCTAGCCAGGTTTCAGGATCTCCAAGGACAGAAACATCACTGTCTCCTTGGGCAAACCGCTCAACCACTCTCAGTATAAAATCACAACTGACTACAAAGTACAGATTTTCTCTGGAGACCCATTACACAGAGCTGTGCTCAACATGCTGAGGTACAGCACTGTGGACAGGAGACAGCAACACTGGAACAGCAGCACAGCTAAAAGGTGGCTGAGATTTTAGTCCAACTTTACTGAGCTCATTAGATCCCTCACAGTAGAACATAAAAAAAGTGTAAATTCTCAACAAGGAACCACCACTCTCAGAAACATATATCATCTCAAAGCCTATTGCTTCTCTGCAAGACAGTCAATACACTGCATTTTCCAGAGTATCCTCCAACCATCAGCTTCCTCCACGAACACCCAAGGCACTTCCAATTCAAGCAATTCATATTCAAAGCAACCAAAGCAGTTTTCTGTGACAAAGCACAGTGTCTTCTATAGCCCTGGAAGCAGACAGGAAGCTGCAACTGCTCAATATTCTCATCAGTAAACTCTTGAGGCCTCGAGGGAAGGCAGAACCCTGCACAGGTTGCAATGCAGACAGGAATCCCACAGAACCTCCGTGTCAGAAATAAGGTTTTCCTTTCTTATTGTAACACCTCCCTGCTGGAACCAACCATTCAGAGCTTTAATTAAGTTGCCAAATTCTATCTGTGTTCAGATATATAAACCACAGAATGGGGATCTGTTGAGACAGACACCTACCAACACCCACCTGGAACCTGCTGCTGCTGTCCCCTCACTGTAACCCAGTAGTGGAAACAGACACCAGAGTGCAGGTACCTTTACATACTAACTTCAATATAAATTTTACAAATAAGATTTTTCTTTAATCACATTTTAATGCAACAGTTTCTTTACATAACACCGAGGACAGATGGTGCACTATGTATTCATTCACACATGCTGCAGTGAAGGTGTCACTGCCCAGCTGTGGGGGCACAGCTCCCCACACAACCACGGGAACAGGAGCACAGCCTTAAATGCATTTATTCTTCCTAACCTACCTGAATCTCTGTGCCTGGTGATGCACTGGCCCTCCAAACCGTCTAGCTGGTGAATGACACAGCTGCGACAACAGTGCCACATTTTTGTTCTGGTTAGGGTTGGCTGCAAACTTCACTGTAATGGGCTCGGAGGAACCTGGGGGTTTGTGACCATTGAAATTTGTAATTGCCTCTTCTGCTTCTGACCTTTTGTCAAACCGGATAAATGCGACCCCTCTGGACAAACCTTGTAACCAAACCAATAAAAAAAAAACAAACAAAAAAAAAATTGAAGTTCAGGATAAACTCAAAATAACTTTGAAAACAAAACCCAAAAAAAGTTCAGTATTTCTATGGTCACAGCTTTCAAGTTCTCTACATTTATATTTCTTCAGCAGCTGGAGGATAAATTACAAAATTAAGAAACCGAAGACAAATTAGCACACTCATTTCAGCTATAACAACCACAGTGACTAAACACTTAAAAAAATATGTGGTAGAATTCCATTATATTCATCACCAACTGACATTTCCATTCACAAAAAACTCCTCAACATTTTAAATTAAGTTTTAAAAAAATAAATAATTAACTTCAGATGGTTAAAAACAAAACCAAACCCGTTAGTTCCAATTACTTTATCACTAAAGAGCACCCACAAACACAGAATTTATACATTTTTGCAAATGTTTTCATTTTTCCATGCTAGAAACACACTCAAGTTCAGAGATGAGGGAACAAATGTCTGACTATAGTAAAGGACTTCTATCTTTTTTAATGGAGAGATTAGAATTTCACCTGCACCACATAGGCTATTTACAGCTGGCACATAGATTATTTTTATTCATAAAATCAATGAAGAATTAACTCTTGGTAGCTGTACCAAACCAATATCACAGCTGTTAAAATGTTGTGTATTTTCTTCCTAGTCTAATAGTTTTCAAAAGCCCCTGGATGCTGTCTCCTTCTGACTGAGGTACACGTTATGCCTTGTGAGCTCTCCTCTCCACCCCTTGCTTCTCATCTGTGAATTGACCTTAGGCTGAAAACACAGTTTATCACAGTGCAGCTAAAAGGGAACATTTGTTTAAATGGCACTCCAGTGGCCAGACCAAATGCAAACATTAGCTCTATTTCAGAAAGGGATGTATCAGATACTTTGTTTTCTTCACATCCACCCAGGACCACCTTCAAAGCCAGATACAGAAGTTAAGCTTATCATAAACCACAAAATCATAAACTGTTGTTGGTAACAGTTGAGGATCATTTTCTCTGTTTCACAGAAGTAAATGTAACACGTCAAGACCTGGGCCTGAAGCAAACAAGGTGTGATTGCACTTTGATAAACAACAACACATGGGCTCACCAGAGAGAACTGACAGCACTGTATGCTCAGGTACCACTGAGATCAGCCTCCCTGCAGGGCAAGGGTACGGCCCAGCATCACTGGGAACTCAGCAAGGCCTATCCTAGAGCTCAGCTTACTGTGACTCCTTCACTTTCATGCTGCTCATCCTAGTGCTTCTCAAAGCATTCATTTAAAACTTAAATATTTTAGAAAGTGTATTTTTAAACAGAATAGTTTTCAAAAGCTGGAGTACCAGCTCTCTGAGAAGGTACAGCTAAGTACAAATTCAAACGTGTCTTAAGTGGGAGCAGATCAAGATATGAAAGACAGGCTTAAAGCCAAGGCATAGCCACACTCCTGGTGGGACGGCAAGCCCAGGCTCTGTAGGCATTAACTGTGAGATGTAACAGAACCCACTCTTCAGCCAATGCATTATTAAGGCTATGGGAAAGCAGGTGCTGTGTTCTGAGCTGAATTACACAGCATCAGGCCTCAGCACACCCATGAAAACTATATTATTCTTGGGGAGATTTTATTTGTATGACTTCTATCATCTCATTTTACAGCCCTGTCAAATCCAGATGCTCTCCAGACCCCAGGGACTGCCAGAGAGGTATGACTAGTTTTGAGACTTGCATTTACTAAGTTTGCTGTGCTCCACAAGTCTTTTTCTTGCTTCTCATTACGGCTGTGTCCTACATAACCAGGGACAAGGCCATGCAGGTATCAGAGTTGGGCAAAACAAATAATATTCTCCAGTCAGGATGGGATTTTCCTCACTCAACCATGAAGTGTCTGACATGTCAGTCCCCAGATCTCACCAAGTCACCTCAGGTTTCTCTCAGCCTGCACTCAGACTGAGCCCACCAGGAGCTGCCAGTGGCCCACTCTGAACTACAGCAGATTCCTCACAGAGCAGGAAAGCTTCTTCTGAACTCATGTGTATAAATGCACATCCCAGTTACAAATGTTAAATGTGCAATTGCTAGAATTAGATTGTCTTCTATTCCAATACACTAGATGCATAATCAATGAAAAAGTGTATTTGTAAACAAAGCTCTCTCCAGATTAATACGTGACATATGGGCTACCAGTAAAACCACAGCACAGCTGGGTGACAGTATAAGCCAGACAGTTATACTGTCTGAAATAATGGGGTAAGAACTTTAAACTTCTGACACTAACAGTCAGAACTGCCATCACAAAGAAAACCTTAACTTTGGTCTCCCCTGAGCCAAGTGCCTAACTAGGTAACTTCACCCCTCTTTTTTTTTTTTTTTTTTTTTTTGGTTTTTGTTTTTTGATACACAAAATACATTTAGAACTCTCAGGGCAGTACTAAGTGTATGAAATTAATTCCTTTGCTTAGCAGTAACCACAGAAGCCTGTAAGACATCTCACATGGTTTAAAATATGAGAAAATTGAGTGAGTGAGTTCCAGGCTGGTACAAAAGACAAAACACATTTTTGTTTTGCTTTAAATCTGTAACTATGGCCTGGAATTGACCAGTGGATAAGAGCTGCATGTGTGTAAACTCAAGGTAAGGTCAGCACTCCAGGTTACACACATGGCCCAGAAACACAGTGCATTGCAGTGCCAGCAAGTGTCAGAGCAAGAAAGTAGATTTGGCAAATTAGCAGCTGATAAAAATGACAAAAATCCTATTTTAATATGGTCTTGGTTTGGGCTGTAAGCTGGAAAAGGCAGTGTGAGTCATTCTGTGTTTAAAAAAGAAATCACTGAACATGGATATCCTGTTAAAATTCTATCACTGGCTGACAGCAGATGTCATGATTAGCTTGTCCAAGTCTAATTTACTGAAGTTTAGGTACTGCCAGTCTCAGAAAACACCAAACACATGCTGTACATTCCAGTTTTCCACAGCCAAGGTCCCAGAACTCACCTGTGGTTTGATCCACAAGCACACGTGAGTTGATGATGCGCCCAAAACGGGAGAACATATCTTCTACATCCTTCTGTGTCATTGACCGGGGCAGGCCGCTGATATATAAATTAGCATCCTTGATAACTTCAGAGCTTGGGCGGGCATAGGAAACCTTTAAAAGAAATGAAAATACATGTTCAGAGTATTAACAGGGAAGATCCATTTATTGTCATGAGCCAATTTAATTAATTCCTCCATTACCAACACATGCATTTTTACTGCAGTTCAAAAAAATGGGACCAAGAGAGAATAGGGAAAAATCAACCAAACAGGAGAAAGGGCATGTCCCTACATAAGGCCATTCCTTTTGGGCTAACCCAAGAGATAACAACTATATTAGCATTGCTGTAAGGAGACAGCAACAGACCAACACCAATGCTCCCAGCAAACACTTTTGCCAACGAAGAATCCCAAGTTCTGACTCAGCCACTGGACCTGAGCTTACATCAGGAACTTGTCCTGCCAGTACATTTTTTAAAGCTTCATAAAAGGATGGCACAAGTAGAGTGCAGTTTTCTGTCCTAATTTCTGGTAGTGGAGAAAGCTGCATAGATCACCTCAGCAGGAGCAAATCCTACACATAGAGCACAGGCTGTTGTTTTGGATAAAGAAAGGAGTGCACGTGTACTAACAAGATTTACAAGAAATATTACGAAGCATCCAAGTTGTGCACGAGTTAAACGCCTGGCAACCATCTATAATGGTCCCTCTGCTGCTGTAAAAATGGTGGGAATATGAAGAAAGGGAACCTTCAAATACTAAGCTGTTTCAAAACACTTCACTACTCTCCTCCCAGATTCATGGGAGCACACAAACCTTACCATTAGAATGAGGTTTATTTCAATGCTGTTTTCACAGATGACTGAAGAGCTCCTACCTTGATAGTTTTTGACTGAAGTCTGAGGCCATTCAGCGTGTTTATTGCTCTTTCAGCATCTTTTGCAGTTACGTAGTTCACAAAGCCGTAGCCTAAGCTGTGTCCTGAAGGGAAGAACATTTTTTTAAAATTAATCCTAACGAAAGTATGTTATTGCTACTAAATTGAAAGGAAATGCAAACAAGAAGTGAACTTCACATACACAATCCACACAGCAAATATTTCAGTAAGCCAAGGAGGTTTCCAAGGCTGGCACACATCATGAGTAACTCAGAGGTCTTCTACTTCCACTCTGGACATCCCTCTGCCTTCACAGACAGCAGGCACTGCACAGAGCCCCGTTTAACAGTCAGAAATTTAGGGCTAAAACACAAACTCTGACCAGTCTTGCAAACTTCATGGGTGGGGAACAAAGGCAAAGACTTAACTAAGTTCATCAGTACAAAGTCTTGCGGATAGAGAGCAGAAAGTGAGAAAATGTCAATGGATGAACTGTAAGGTTTGAAATGAAGACCCTCATGATTTCTTTGGCTATTCCCACCTCCACCCCTGGGGACAAGAAGGAAGAAGATGTTTCCAATCCTCCATTAATACAGCTAACAAGCAGCCAGTTTTCCAAACACAGCATCATAGTGAAGAGTGAAAAATTCTCTTTAAGGCAGACAATTCATGTACTGTTACCTTATTTAAGTTTACTCTGAAAGGAATAATTTTATATTAATAATAAAAATCATTAAAATATTTAAAGAAAAGGATATTTATTTGGATACTTATGTGCTCTGCTTCTATCTCCAATCTCCACAATTGCTACTATCAATTATAACATTACATATTAAGATCATTTTGGGTTGCAATTTCCCAACCATTACAGGTTCTTAGTAGTGTAGGTTTAAAAATAACTAAAATGCTTTCAAGACTGTCTTAGAGCAATAAAAAAGCTGCAATTCAGCCCCAGACACACCTCTTTCAGCCAACTTCTCCTTGTCTCTGCCAGATCTGTGGGATTTTCTAAAGAAATTTGTAAGCATGCATAGGAAAATGTGCTATTTTCCTCTAACAATATACTACTTTTAAGTTATTACGTTCTATTGTTAGGCTTAAGGACATTAGAAGACAAAGCTAATTGTTATGGTAAGGAATTCTGTGGTGAAATAGCCCTTTTTAATCACACTGCTTGGCTCTGTAATGGCCTTAGCTGACACGGAAGTTTCCTTATGCTTTCCTGACATTTCAGAAGACCAAATACAGACACAGGAGTCCAATGATGATATCGTGGCACAAATGTCAGAGGAAATGAAGAAAAGGGCTGCAAGAGAACTGCAGATTAACTTCAGATACAGAAAAAAAGATGCCCAGTCTGCTGAGACATCAAGATTGCAAGTGTAAAATCCACAAGGGAATGGAAGGATGCCCCAAATAACCCTCAGTGTTTTCATGCCAACAGACTGACTGCAGAGCTGCACCAGCTCCTGGCACAGCCTCTGCCTTTGGCTGCTTCCTTGTGAAACCTAATCCAGCAGCAACTCAGCTGAACCCTGACAATGTCAGGGCCTGCTGTCTAATGCACCCTTTGTATAAACACTCACAGGTAATTTCTGCCGTCTGCTAAAACTCTTAGGGAAGCCAGATCCCCTGCGTTCAAGCCTTGCACAGAAACAACATCCTGTTCCCTGAGAGACCTGGTTAAACCAGCTCCAAACCAGCCTCTCGTGACACCAGACACGGAGCACAACTAACAGCAAACTGCTCTGTGCCAGCAAGTAGGATTTAACTCCATCCTCTGGAGACCTACAGACAACACCTGCAAAATTCTGACCAATGTTTCTAACATGTACCCACAGCATGGTTTTTGTGATTCCTTTATAACATTCCTTTTGTTTTGTTAGTCAAAGATGGTCAGTCATTGAGATCAAATGTGGTTGGTTCCCACCCACTTACCTACTGAGATTATTTACCTGTGATTAAGTAAATAAGTAACTGAACAATTAGAAAAATGTTGAGCACCTGAACCCTACCTTATTTCTCTTATTTTTCCTACCTTATTTCAGATAAAGAAAACAAAAGTAAGCTTAAGAGGGAAAAAAATACCAGGTGGACAGTTGGCAATGACTTTTGCAAGGATGGGAAGCATCCAACATCTCTCACAGGTCCAGTCCTGCTCTGAAGGCTCAGTGCAACAGCTGCTTCATAGATATTTTCAGTCTGTCCCAAAAGTCACATAAACATGAATATTCCAGCAAACTACCGAACAGAACCAGGTTCTAACAAAAACTATGGAAATGGGCCCTTAAAGACCAAGGAAATGTACCTCAAAACAAGACTAATCCTTCCAAGTGTGACCCACAGTGAGCCCTGCAGGACTCTCACTTCCTCCATGGATGCTGCACTGGGGAGGACTGGGGAACTATTTTCCTGACAGGTGAAGAGCAGGATTCCACTTATAAATTTATTAGGTTGTCTTCAGTACACTGAGCATCCTTCCCTTGCAACAAATTTCCAGAGAACACAGCAGGCATAGGATTGGTTTGAAAGGAACTTAGACACAATTTCATTCCAACTCCCTGCCATGGGCAGGGACACCTCCCACTGTCCCAGGTCACTCCAAGCCCTGTCCAGCCTGGCCTTGGGCACTGCCAGGGATCCAGGAGCAGCCACAGCTGCTCTGGGCACCCTGTGCCAGGGCCTGCCCACCCTCACAGGGAACAATTCCTGCCCAAGATCCCATCCAGCCCTGCCCTCTGGCAGTGGCAGCCATTCCCTGGGTCCTGTCCCTGCAGGCCTTGTCCCCAGTCCCTCTCCAGCTCTCCTGGAGCCCCTTCAGGCCCTGCAAGGGGCTCTGAGCTCTCCCTGGAGCCTTCTCTTGTCCAGGTGAGCACCCCCAGCTCTGCCAGCCTGGCTCCAGAGCAGAGGGGCTGCAGCCCTGGCAGCATCTCCGTGGCCTCCTGTGGTCTCACTCCAACAGGTCCATGTCTATCTTGTGTTGGGGTCTCCAGGGCTGAAGATGGGATCTCACCAGAGTGGAGCAGAGGGACAGAATCCCCCTCTCCCCTGCTGCCCACACTCCTTTGTTTCCTTCCGAAGCATCACACAAGTTATGTGTTTATGCACTGTTAGAGACCAGTGACAAGGAATTTTAAGTTACTTATATACAGGATAAAACCAGACCTAAGCTGCAACACCCACGGACACCCAGGAGTAAAAGGCACCACATGACTTGGGCCCAGTCCCTGGAATCAGAAACTGTGCCCTAACACACACACACACACGTGCCCACATTAAAAGCAGCCTGCCAGGCACTATGAAAGCACATTCTACAGCCTCCAGCCAACGCTCTCCTTTTCCAAACTCAGGTGTACGTATTCTGTGTCCACTTGCTCCTGTACAAGTCCTATCCTGGACCTTACACACGTTTCTCCTTCCAAGTGTCTGTCCCCAAAGTACCATCACACAGCGATGTGAATTATACTGTGAACAGTATAATTTTTTACTGTTTTTGTCTGGCCTTCTTTACCGTTTCTGTCAGAGCAAAATTCTGCATCTTTTTCACTTCCAGTTTTATACAAACTCCTCAGTGACTATTCTTTATCCAACAGTTTGAATGTCCTGGGAAGTGAGGGGGCAGGGACGTAATGGGGTTTACCCAAACAAACACTGACTAAAAAAAGAAGGCTCTGAAAGTGGCAGGATCACAGAAGTTCATTCTCATATTCCCACTAGGCATCTGACAGTAAGTTTGTACTGAACCCCAACATTACAGTCCTATTAGCTTTTACCTGACAATAGGTATGAAACTATCAATTACCTGTATTTCTCAACAATAATCTAGAATGCAGACCATCCCTTTTAATCTGTACTTACCACCTTTAAACTACAGTAGTATAACATGACCTTATAGCCCTTAAGTGCTAGAAAAACCCAATCCACGCAAAACTGACAGTATATGTTAACTTCTCTTGCCCTAAAATACCCAATATTTTGGGTATTTTAACAATGAGCCTCAGCCATCTCCTCCCACTCAGCGCCCGGTGTTCATCTCTACCCAGGCCGGGCCAACACACAACAGTCCTGTCACTGCAGGAGACATTTCCACCTCACAGATGCCTGTGCAGGAATACTCTTTGCTTCATCATTTTACTCCAAAACAGGACAATCTACCTATGTGCTAAGGATGACAGGAAATATAGAAGGAATTAGCATTTACACAATATTATGACTGCTGTCAAGTGTTTACCCCAGGCAAGGAGAGAAGTTTTTTTGCTTTCTCCTGATGTTCCCAGCCTGCTATAGAAACTTGCAGCACAAAAGAAACTGGTGCTGTAACAGTTCTCAAAATATTTTAGTGGATAGGAATTAAAAAATATTTTTAAAAGTTTGCATATACATAAATATAAATTTACTCAAGAGACAAAGCCAAAAAAGAGCAACAAGTAGGTCCTTATCTGCATGAATAATTAACAAAGTAACTACAAAACCTAGTTTTAAGCAAAATACTACACTCCTTCAGCAGAAAGAATCAAGTTTTGTTTCCATGATAAAAGGCCCTTTCAGGAGAGAGGGCACTGCTTTTCTTTCCGTGCATCACTTGGGTTTCTGTCCATGTCCCTGCTTCCTTTCCCAGCTCCCGAGACACACGGCTTCAGTCACCAGCTCCTTCCTCATTCCCAGCAGTGCTGACAACTCCAGCTTCACTGAGGAGTCTGATACACACCAGAGCACTTCACTGAGAGCAGCTAACTCAGATCCTCCCATCCTGTCCTCCACAAGAAACCCCAAAATCAAATCTGGCTCCTGTTATGTCAGTGCACCTCAGCATGACGGCAACTTAGTTTAGAACTTGTTTTCTGAAGTGGGAATCAGTTTTTGGAGGATGTGAGCTGGGTTTGAGTTTTTTGTTTGGCTTTCCAAACCATGCCATGAATGATAACCAGAGAGCCTAAACAGGTGCGAATGCATCAAGAAGTACCACAAAAATAACAGGCATCAGTAGAATTCAAAGCAGTGGCTACAGTTTCTGAGGATTAGAACAGATTAAAGTGCTCAGATGTGCCTTGTGTGGGCTTCTTTAGCACAGTTACACTGTTGTACAACCAGGGCTCCTCAAACACATCATGCATCAAACTTCCCGACAAGTGCCAGGGTAGTGGAGAAGTGCAGCGAGGCAGGACTGGCAGAGCAGGTGACCAAGAGACTGCACCCTAACTGCTGAGTGAGCCACAGCACACAAACAGCATCCTCTGTTTCCTAACAGCCAGGAAAACACGCAGATGTGTGAGCAGAGCAGCCTGGCTGAGCAGGGAGCCATGGCAGAGCTCCAAGGGAAACAGAGAGCACAGGAGATAGAAGTAGTAACAGCTACAACAGGAGGAATTTGGAAACACTGTCCACTGTGTCTGAGGAATGCAGAGCTCAAATGCAGTTCAGACTTGAAAAGAATGGAAAGAAACAAAAGAATAATATCAAGGGTAACAAGAAAATATTCTATTCCTGTCCCAGCAGCACAAGGCTGGAAGTATGACAGCAGATTTAATATGTGATCTGAGCAGAGGGGCACAGGATGCTTTCTGTGCCTCACCTTACCAGCAGAGTCTAACAGGCTCTGCACTTTGGAAAGAGCTCCCAGAGAAAGGCCAGTGGATGAACACTGAGCCAGGGACTGACTGGCTGAGTGAACTGGTCCCAGTCAAACCCAGGGGGGGATGAAATGGGATCTATGTAAGGCTGATGAGGCACCAGGCTCATGTCCCTGCCAAAACTGCTTCATCTTTGAATGATCAGGAAATTGGAAGGAAGGTAGTTGCCACATCCATCTTCAAAAGGAGACAAAAACACACACCACACCCCTCCACACGCTCACTCTAGCTGTATGCCTGGACTGGAGTTTGCAGGGTCTCTCCTGGGACCTGCAGTTCACCTCGTGATCCACGTTGTGGAGGAGGTGAGAGGAACATGCTCTCACCAAGATTGGAGATCCCACCAAGTTGGGAGGAACCCATCACAGACTGAAGGGTCGGGCTGCCAAGAGGACAGGACAACAGCACCTCATGGAATGCAGCAAGGACAGATGCAGAGCCTGATCATGAGGAAAAAGACACCTTGGCAACAGCAGACTGGACACTTACTGGCTGGAGAGTGTTCTAGGGAAAACGAGCTGGGGATCAGGGTTCGGAGCGTGAGCCAGCAGTGCCCCTAGGGAGAGGGGTAACAGCATCCTGAACAGCCACGTGGCAGAACACTTGGCTCCAGAGACAAGGACCTGCTATTTGTTACATCCTTAGCAGGTTTTGTTTTCATACTGCAAGGTGTCCTTATATCAAAAAGAAAGCAGCTTCATGAAGGATTTCTGTCAAAACATATTTCTGTGATTGTACACAAACATCTGAAGTATTTAATGACCAATTTTCAAAACTAACAAATAAGGGCATGATTTTCCATTCCATGTCTATGTTGATCAAATTCCATCATCACAACATAGACAGTAATAACAGAGTAACTTCTAGCATATAATTCATAGTACGTTTTTTAAAATACAGGAAATTATGGAATCAGGGAAGGGTGTGGGTTAGGAGGGACCTTAGAGACAATTTCATTCCAACTCCTGCCACAGGCAGGGACACCTTCCCCTACTGCAAATTACTTCTGCTGCACAGGGGATCCTTTTGTCCAGTGGGCTGTTATCACACACACACACATATGTTCTGTTATAACTTCTAAATTCTTAGCTTACTCTATACAACCACACCCCTACATTAGAAACCTTTCACTATCATACCCAGTACAGTTTCTCACTTAAGTCATATTCTTACTTACAACTACAGAAACATAACTTCATGATTTTTCTGCTTAATGTCTATGTATTGTATTTTTACATCAATCCCAGCTTCTTCCAAGGCTGCAGATCAAATCCCTCAGTGTCTGTGAAAGCTTCTGTTTTTCCGATTCCCACAATTTAGTCCCTGAAACGCCAAGACAGCACCAGAAATCCCACAGAGTCCTGTCTGTGTCAGGCTGCGGGAAAAGCTCAGCCCAGGCAAATAGCCCAGGGCTGTGCCTAACCTAGAGAGCCCTGGGGAGCCCTGTGCTCCAGGTAGGGCTGGGTCAGTCACACCAACACCTCACGGGCAATTACTGCACCTGCCCCACCTGCACAGAGTACAGAGCTGAAAGTTTACGTTTCTATTTCAGCATTTCCACAATGTTTCACCCTTCACTGTTAGTCCGTGCAGCAGCTCAGGATCTTCCTTCTACAGGACGTGAACCCAGCTTTGTGGCAGTTCCTGTGACTAAGACCCAGACTGTGCACTAAGCCAATTCCCACTTCTGCTCAAGACTTAAAACCAGCACATCTTACTGAACAAACACTTGATGACAATAGAAAGGAACTAACAAGGAAATAAAGAAAATATCTAGTTATATTGATAATGACATTCCAATCCAGAATGTGTTCCCACTGCTTCCCCTGGCTTTAGGACACAATCTCTGTTTCTGTTCATGGCTCAACAATGAAGAGTCTCATTTATAGAAGTCTAAGGGCAAAAGCACATTTAGCTGGTTTGGAAAGCCTGACCTTCAAACAACTCAGAAAAACATTACAAATAACAAACAAAGCTGCCTCTCCTTCTTATGTAAAATCAGTGATATTTTCCTTGAAACAAAGATGAATACAAACAACTCAGATACCTCTCTGGGAAAAAGTCAAAAGCTACAAAGCTAACTTGACAAAAGTCTGTTGCCAACCCTGGTTCAGAGAACTCACAGACATCTCACCATCTTCACAATAATGCAAAAATTCAATCATAAGAGTAACAGCTTTAAATCCTAAAAACAAAAGGGTGGGGGCTTTTTAGTAATTAATTTTATTTCACAAAGTCTCTCTGCATAATTATCATTTCTATATGTTTTTTCTTTTCCTTTCTCTCAGTTACAGAACATTTCTCTATTGAGATTTAATTTCAGTTGCTCCAGGGTTCCTTTTCCAGATGAACTGCCAGCATCCAAGATTCTGTGAAGTGAAAAGGACTTTTAAAGTGAACATAGAAAACACCAGGACCAGAACTGTAAAGAAATACCACAGGCTGGTTTTTTTGAAGGGAGTCTGAGGGGAAAATGCCTGCCCACTTATTGCAAGATCTCATTTCTTTAAACAGGACCACATTTGTTCACCTGTTGTTGGAACAAAAATCTGACTGTTCAAGATGCTGAGGGCTCAAAAATTCACTTCTTCCTTCTCTTGAGGAAGAAACTTCAGCTTTCAAATAACAATACTCCTTTACTTGCAAACATTACAGTACAAAAGCCTCAGCAAGTGCTCAGTCACCCTAATCACAGGCTGAGCTGAACCCAACTTTTACACTGCAGAAACACAGCTGCTCCATTGGAAGAGAATGGAAGTATTGTAAGAGGTAGAAAAATAACTCCCACTAAAAACATGCTGAAAGATATTAGACCAAAGATGTTGCTACATAGCTCATTTGTATGGCTTCATACGGGAAAAAAAAAAAGGCAAAGGAAGCAAAGCCATGGAATGGTCTGTACAGTTCTCTTGGCCTTTTTGACTTGTAAGGTAAGGAGGGTTGCATTTAACCCTCTCAGTGTATCCAGACAGAGTGGAAGGACGCCCATGACCCCAAAGCAGCAGGGAGTCACAGCCTCTTGTGCCAGCCCTGCCTCAAACCTTTCAGAAACACTCTCAGGGTCCCTCTGAATGGGAGCATCACCACCTGGTGACCAGCCACCGTTCCCAGTCTGGCATCACTGCAAACACACCGAGTGTGCTGTTAGAACCACCAGCCAGCTCAGTGACCAACATTTCTAACAGATTTGGCCCTGATGTCAAACCTTTGGGTACTTCACTAGGGGCTTCCCTCCAGCTGCACCTTGTCCTGATGAACCCCAAACTCAAGGACTGGTTTTCAAGACACTCACAGGCCCTTCACCTGGTGACACAGGTCCTCCTCACTAAGAACACACCTGCCCAGCCTGGGCAAGAGCCCCCAGGCACTCCCTGCACAGCTCCACATCCTTTTCAGTAAAGGCAGCTTTTCTTTTGCCAAGGCCTCTGCTGTTCCAGGAATAGGTGCTGCCACAACTGCTGGAGACCACAGCACATCATCACCAGCCCTGACTGCACAAGGGCTACACACAGCAGAGTGCCCAGTCCCTGCCCTGCTCTGCCTGCTCACAGTGCTCCAGAAGCTCTGCTCTAGGCCAGACTGGTACATAGGCCTAGCCTCAGCAACAGCTAAATAAGTGTTTGACTGTCCCCAGCAGGGGTCAACCAGAACAAAAACTTCAACCTCCTTTTGGTCAAGTACACCTGACAAAGCTCAAGTCCAGGTGTCCTGCTGCTGTCCCATCCTGACAGCAGCCAGTACTCTGGGGCATAAGAGGGGTACCAGAAATCCACCGAAAACCTGAGATATGCCCCAAATATTGAGAAGCAAAGCCAAAGAACTGCTGATAGAGCTGTTGCTTCTACTGGCTGTGCTCTGATCCCTCTGAAAGAACCCAGGCAAGCTTTAGGGCTAGAAAGATGGGGAAGGGTCTGGAAGGAAAGAGTCTGAGGAGTAGCTGAGGGCACTTGGCTCGTTCAGCTGGAGCAGAGACTGAGGGGAGGCTCCTCGGGGGCTGCAGCTCCTCCCCAGGGGAGGCAGAGGGGCAGGGGCTGAGCTCTGCTCTGGGACAGGGACAGGAGGCCAGGAAGGGCTGGAGCTCAGGGAAAGGTTCTTGGCCCCGAGGGTGCTGGCACTGCCCAGGCTGCCCAGGGAATGGTCCCGGCCCCAAGGCTGCCAGAGCTGCAGGAGCGTTTGGACAGCGCTGCCAGGGGTGCTCAGGGTGGGCTTGTTGGGGTGGCTGTGCAGGGACAGGGGCTGGGCTGAGCATCCCTGAGGGTCCCTTCCAGCTCAGGATATTCCAGGATTCTCTGATTTAGGTTAATTGTATTTCTATACCTTTGAGAGAACTCAGTTACTACCTCTGGGGCAGTTTATGTGGCCAGCTTTATGACAAAGGGAATTAAGTGGAGTTGGCAAAGCTGGTGTTCACATTTTCAGTATTTGGGCAATTTGTCTGCAAACCATTTGCACTTCTCATTAAGTTAACCATTGCCACAAGGCATTCTTGAACACACCTTTACAGAAATCACACACCACCAAATGTGATTAAAGAGCTAGAAAAAAAATCCAGAGGTAATGATGCATTCCAATTCCACAGTTAACAGCAAAACTGCATAAACAATTTAATGGGTGTTTTGCATGCAAAAGGAAACTACTCCAGCCAAAGAGAATACTTAAGTATTTTCCACAAACAAGGACACTTCAGGATTCCATTTCTAGACTGAGTTCAGTGCTCTGGTGAAAAGAGCAGTTGCCCTGTCACATGAACTTGAGCCACTCACCACCCTGCAGCACCTGACAGCTGGGCAGTAAAATCCTCCTCCCCTTTCTGCTTGAAAAGCTCACATGGACAAGGACACTAATTTCTTTTTTAGCTGCATAATTTCTGAGAATTAGTCTTCCAGAGAAGACATAAAAAGAAAAAGGCAGGGAAAGGGTAAAGCTTTATGTCCATTCCTGAGGAATTGCAACTACCTGAAAGTGACTTCTTTTGGTCCTGTAAGCAACATGTCCCAGGCACACCTGCAGAGAGTGAGCCATCACAACAGCAGTGTTTGAGATGGACCCCAAATTCCTCCATAAAACCTTAACAAGTCACCCCAAAGTGTCCTTTCTGCTCCACACTTCCCAGAAGCAGTGGAGAGATCCCTTTGCCCCGACAGTTGCTGATCACCTTAGCGATCTCCATCAGAACTCACCGTGACACAGCAAATGCAGAGAGTGCAGAGGAAGCCCACGTCTCCCTCCCAGCCCCTGCACAGAGAGGGGCATGTCTGGGGAGCTGACAGGTACAGACAGAGCCTTTGGAACAGTGTGAAGGATCATATCCTACACTTCCTAGAGCAGACAGTCATGAGTACCAGAGGGAAAACACTCCCTGCTCAGACAGTACAGAAGGTGTGAGGGAAGGAACAGGAACCCTCAGGAAGTTGGATGCCTCCTTTCCAAAATCAATCACTGTCAGGAGGAGCTCTCACAGAATGAGGTGTGCACAGCAACCTGTCACCAGAGACTCCGAGAGGGGATATGGTGTCAGGAGCAATAAATAGACCCCAAAGAAGTCTGAGGCCATAAACACAGGGGGGAAAAGGTTCACAGAATCCTAGAATAGAACCCTAGAATATTCTCAGTTGGATTGTGGGGCCCTTCAACCCCTGTCCCTGCCCAGCCACCCCAACAAGCCCACCCTGAGCACCCCTGGCAGCGCTGTCCAAACGCTCCTGCAGCTCTGGCAGCCTTGGGGCCGGGACCATTCCCTGGGCAGCCTGGGCAGTGCCCAGCACCCTTGGGGGAAGAAACTCTTCCTAATATCCAGTTTAAACTTCCCCAACACAGCTTTGTGGTAGTTTTGATGACTTCTTCTCCCTTGCACTCTGAGGACAGTTACATACAGTATCACAGGTGGGAGCACCCCAAGCTCACACAATTATTCCAATAAGGAATATTCTTTTTAATATTACCATGTGCTGCTATAGCACATGAGTTTGGCAGCTTTTTGTTTTTAATAATTCCACCAAAAAGCAGTTTAACTCTACATTTGCAGAGCTTTAGGACAGTCAGGGTTAAAAGTACCAATATTTTAGCAGAGTAAGGGGAAGACAGAGAAACTAAAACACACGTGACCAACTAACTTTCAGCTTCAGCATTTGGTCCAGAAGGACTAACAGCCTGTGTACAGCTGCATGGACAGCAGGCTAAAGATGACCAGGCTCTCTTGGAAAATGTAGAGCTATTGAGCAGACGCACCTGTGCTGTGCAAAGTCAGACATCCTGACACAACAAGCCATCAGCATCTGTGCTGCAAGAAACTGAGCAACCTCAGAGGGGCCCAGAGGCCTGCATTCCTGCATTAACAGGTACTGAAGGAGAAATGTTTTCAAAAAACTCACCTGTTAGAGGAATCCAGCCCAGCACACTGGCTGGGAACAGAACCTGGATGTTGCAGCAAAGTCAGGCACTGACCATGCAAAATACAGCATGAGACAGATTTCTTCTGCTGGATCATCTCCAGCATGAGGCAGCTGCTCCAAAAAAGTGGACATTTAACATCATACACATCCCTGGAGAGGGAATCAATGCAGAGTACAGGTCTGGCCCTGCAGTGTCTGCAGGCAATGCTGCAGGACTACTGGACCAACCCCAGACTTCTCACTCTTAGCCCCATGAGCCAGAGCCCCAGGAAGAGAGGATTTAATTGACGGAATCAGGTCAGTGGCTACTCACAGACCTCAGCAATCATCATGATAGGGCAGAAGATGCACCAGTGAAAAGTTACACTGCAGGCTGGACACTGTGCCATACCATATTGTGAAGTGGAACTCAGCCTTCTAACATTTCCCTAGGGTTCAAAGCCCCAAGGCAAGGCTGGTGCTCAATTAAGGTCTGCCAGAAAGAACAGTGTCCAATGAATGCTATAATTCTCTTGTGAAAATCCTGGCTGTCCAAGACATACTCGCCATAAACACAAGTACAATGAGCAGCATAGCAACAATCCAGTATTTGCCTGCTGACTCCCAGTACTGATTCACCCATCACAGGCCAAGCAAAGCCATGTCTGGAAGTGCTGAGGAATGCACTACACCAACTGGAGAATGCAAAGCCCAGCACTCTATTCCTCCAGTATGATCAGGAGGAGCCCTGCATCCTTCTAATGCGCATCTACTATGCACAAGTTTCTCTGTACAGGTACTGAAAAAAAGGCACAAAAAAACAGAAAAAGAAGCTGTCACATCTCAAACAACAAACCGTGTGACCAGACACACAATCACACCTTCATCAATGGTTATAATCCATATGTACACAAACCCAAAAGCTCCTGGTAAGAAATGTGAACTGACACTACGGTTTGCTGCTACGTTCACCTTCCTGTAATGTTCATCAGTAGTGAGACAAAGGATAAGCAGTGTGGAGGCTTCAAGGAGCTTCTCTGCATTTTATAACCACACCTGGGAACACAGATTTTTCAATACTCTGCTGCATTTGAAGCAAAATGCAACAACATATGTAATAATCATAATAAAATAATTTGCTGAAACAAACCCAAACTTTCAAATCAGTTCTTGAATCTCAGTAATCAGTCTCCAGACAGCTTATGCCAGTTCAATAAGTCATGAAAAACTGCATTCCAAGCAGAAGTATTTTTTGCCCCACATTTCATTAACAGACAATAAATTGAGAAGAAATGTGTGTATCATTCAATGTTTTACAAAAAGCAAGTATTATCAACTAAACATTGATTTTTAACTCTGCAAACACAAACAGTAAAGGGAATTTCAAAGACAAAATATTCTGATTATTAAAAATTGATGGGGGCACCAAAAGCTATGACTTCATCCAAAAAGTCTAACTCAAACAAAAGCAAAAGGTTCCCTCCCTCCTGCCCAGGCCACTCAACCCGCTCTATCTCACATGCCAATATTATGACTTATCTGACCAGAAACCAAGGTCAGGGAGCTAAACAGGTTTTTCTGCAGCTCCAGTTTCCTGCTGTCTGCCACAGGGTCAGAAAAATGCAAGTGGAGGCACAAGAAAAGCAGAACTGTGCCACAGGATTTTTCTGTTCAGGAACTGCTGCACATCCACATGTTTAACAGAGAGTTTGAGAATAAAGAATGTAATGTGAACATCAAGGGGCAGAAACAAAAGCAAGAGGAAGAAAAAAATGCTCAGTAGGAGCCAGTTCTTTGGCACTGATATTCCAAAACTATCAGTAAGCAATGAGATGACTGGTAACTGCTCCTAATAGTGTTGCAAGCAAGTGAAAAATTAGATAGCAAAAAAATTCAGTGGCATAACCACAGCAGCCACACAGAATCCAGCACCTGCAACCACTTTAGAGAAAAGCCAGTGTTCTGTCCACAGGCACTCAAGGGCTCTCTGCAACAATAACAGCAATTTTACTTTTCATTCTTGAGGTTAAGAACAACCTTGAGCACACAAGTGTATGTTTTGGATTTAAACTACCCAGCATTGTCAAGCTCCAAGTTAAAGTTAACCAGACATTACCAGAGTGTTTGATTCTACAGGTACCTATGAAGCAGGGTCTCAAATTCAGAGACTGATTAAGTCTCTTGCTTCCCACTGAAAACATCCTTCTCTCCCATGCAGGTCATTCTGTGCTTATTTTACAGTCTAACGTGTGGATCAGCTATAACCTGCTATCATTAAGCAAGGGGTCTTATTCCTTGCAAAACCAGCCTTCAGAGTAAGCCTCAATTTCTGAGTGCTGCAAAGCACATGACAACATCTGCGACAAACACTCACTTGCCAAAACATTCAAAGAAATCACTATTTATGTAACTATTTTACCATGACTGAACATATGCATCCCTTAAGTAGACATATCGACAGACAGACATCACGAGATACTTCATCTGTAAGATGTCAGGAAAGCCAGAGACATGGAAATCAGAGAGGCTACTGGGAAGAGAAATTCTGAAGTTTTTAATTATTCAGTTCTCATGGGTATTTTCAAGCAAATAAAGATGACGCACAAAGAGCTCTCATGCATTCCAGCAGCTCCTATGCAGCTTTTACAGACTGGGGAGCAGTCTCCCTTAGGGATTAGATAACGATCAGTATCGCTGGATTCTGAAATACAACACTGAGCATGTGCAGCAGAGAATTCCACAAGCAGCGAGCTGCAGGCTGGGAACAAACCCCAGTGCACAGCTAGTTAACAGCACTTTTTTTTTTTTTTTTTCTCCTCCAGAAACAATCAAGTGCTCTCACTTGGTTCTGAACAAGAATAAGCAAAACTTGTAAATTAAGTATTTTAACAGTGCTAGAATTAAAACCTCTTCAGAGAGCAGCTAAAACCTCCTGCAAGTAAACAGATATGGAAGCAGTTGCTCTGTCAGCATTTGTTTTGCTTCAAGGAAACATTGAGTTTCACAAGTCAGAACAATTCATTTCTCTCATATTTTAAAGCTACTACTACCAATCCTATTTAAGGAACTTACAAGTTAAATTCCACAACAGTGATAAGACCTACAGCCACTTCAGAACTCCAGCACACCTTTATTTTACTGATCAAAATCAGAACAAAAGGTTTGTTTGTATATTCAGAGCGCTGGTGGAGTCAAAAACACTCAAACTGCAGGAAGAATAAATCAGCGAGAGACTAAATCTAAACCAGTTTTAGACCTGTCTATTAATGTTCAAATATGGGAACTGTACTTAGAATTCTTAGCCATACACACAATAGTCATTAACTTAACCTTGAACATTCCATCCTCCCAATACCCAATCCTGGCATTACTGCAGCTCCAGGCAAACTTGTCAATAGTTTGATTACACACAGAAATATTTAGTATTTCTAGATTAAGTTGTTCAATCAAGTATTTGCTCACGCAGTCTAACACAAAGTGACAATTTCTGAAACACTACATCATACCTGCAACTTTGTCCCGAATAAGTTTTGCAGATTCCACTTCGCCGATGCTGCTGAACAGACTCCGTAATTCATCCTGCGTCATGTTCTGAGGAAGGTAGTTCACAATTAAATTTGTCCTACCAATATCATCCCTGCAATCTTCAGCCATGTGATCTTCATAACCATTGGACATTTTACAATATATCTGCAAAGTGAAAAAATCCTCAGTGAGGTTAAATCTTCACATTTCCATAAACCAAAGTTCCTCCACCTGAAATAAGTTTGAATGTGTATTTTAAAAACTAAGAACAAGCCACTGCTTCAGCAATGCATTTTTTCAACTCAGAAAACAAAACACTATTTGTTGAAAATTCCAGAACAATTCATTCTTTCAAAAGCACAAACACGACATTTTACAGAACTATGTACCATTAACAAGCTCTTCAGGATTTTTAATTTTTTGCATGAATAAAAAGCATCAAAGATAGATTTTGAAGACATTCCTGTAAACACCAAAGTATTCCCAACAGCCAAGGTAAAAATCGGGTCCCCCATGTCCAGGCACTTGACCAGCCACAACCAAAATGCCACCTCAACCTGAATTTCAACCTTATGCCCAGAATTTTTTCAGACAGGAAGACAAGAAGCAGCAAGATCTGATCCAGTTCAGTGTTTCAACTGGAGACTATTAATTTTCTGAATGTTTTCCCCTGTAAACGTTGTCCATCCTGCACCTCAAGGCCTGTTACTGTCTAATGCTGCCTTCAGTGCTGCTTTACTGTGTGTATGAAACTGGTGAGTCTGTGCTGCACGCTGACTTGGGGGTATATTGAGAATTTGACTAAGTTTCTATTTTTGCAGCTTTTTAAAAAAAGCCTTGAAAAAACATACAGAATTCCTATCACAGGAAGATACTCTCTGCCTCAGTCCACCATCAGGGACTGAATCCTGATGTTTTAGCTGACCTACAACTAAAACTCACACCAGATTCAAGCTGCTCATGGCTTGCCAGAATTCTAGTTTTTAAAGCACTTCAACTACTTTGAAAGAGTCAAAATCAAGATATCTAAATCCTGTTTCTGCAACAGGACCTACAGATCTGGATCTGCTAAAGGATAAGCCTTTCCAGGGTCCATACCATGACTGACAGCATGAAGTTGAATAATGGAAGAAGTCAGAAACATCAACCAGAAATCCTCAGTCTAGAAAGGGAATGCTCCCTGCATGAAGGGATATCCAGGCCCCTCACCAGCAGCTGCTGTTAATTCATGTCTGACAGTGAAGGTCAAATTTTTAAACAAATACCTGAGCACATGATTATAGAATAAACCATGAGAAGACGTATGCTAATTTGAGATTTAACACAGTATGGATTTGAACTGAATCTTTATCTTTTCAATATTTGTTGAAGCATTAAGAGTTGGCAGCTCTTGCTCCCCTTCACCCACAGATCAGGTTCTACCCTCATTTTTGTGTTTCAAGTGTCAACATGAGCCTATTCCAGCACCCTCTGCCCATGGGATAACCAATCTGTACTGTGAAAGCAATGGAAAACCACACAGGAGGGAAGCCCTTTTTGTTGTGTCAGCAGTTTTAATCTGCTTTCCTTGCAGCAAGATAAGCACCAGTTAATGCCACAGGATAGGAAAGCAGGGGGAGGCACTGCAAAGCTGGAAGCAGGGGAAGAGACTCTCCCCCCAGCAGATAATTTCTAAGCCGCCAGATCATCTCAGTTGTACTGCAAATTCTGTCATTAAATACACGTTCCTTCCTGGCTCTGTCAGAACTTGCTGAGCACAATCTCAGAGAAGTTTCCTGTTCTGGTAAACAACACTCAAACAGCTGAACCATCTGTGGTCACCATGTCTAAGTTATAAAACAACATAACACACATTTTCAGAATTATCTGAATAGAAGGCAACTTTGCTTGCCTTTGTGCTCCACAAAATTCAAGCCCTAAAAACAGAACACACCAATATGTTGATGAGTGCAAGTTCTATGGCACAACTAGAACATTTAGTAAGCAAAGGAAGAAATGTTGAGATTTTTCCACCTATAAGAGGAAAAGGCTAAAATTTCCTTCATTTTAACCAACTTTGCCCTTTATTGCCATTTATTTGTTATATAAATCCTTCCCACTGCTGAGATTAAGAAATTGCTATAAATTCTAATGATTTCAAGAACAGATACTTAAAAGATTGGGGTTTTGGGATTTTTTTTAATTCTCCAGGGTATATCTCTGCCTGAAAAGAAGGCACCACAGTCACACATGAAGCAGAGAAACCTTCCCAGCACACCATGATGGCAAGTTACCACACTTGTATCTGGCATAAAGAATAATTGCCAAGAGTTTGGCAAGTGGCTAGTGACATTCCATTATTGTCCCACATCCTCTAACCTGTGTCTGCAACACTCACAGTCTGCACCTCCCAGGATACTCAAGCAATGCCCGGGGCAGTGCTGATTCAGAGCCACTAGAAGGTGGGAAGGAAGTTTCCACCTGCTTTTCTTCAGGCTTTTAGAAAGCAACATAGGAAGCCCTTGCATCCAGGCCTGGCAAAGGTTTCCATGGGATACCAGGAACCAAGCATGCAATAGCAATAAAGGCACAGTGAAGAGCTAGAGGAGCAGAGTGCTGAGAGAGAAGATGATTCTTTCTTCCTAATTTCTTCCTGAGCACTTACACAATCTGCTGCAGGACTAACACTGTCCAGCCAGCCTGGAATTTAGTGGGCACCACTTTCTCTGCTGGTGAGGTGTTAAGGAAACTCCCCCATTCCACCAGTCTGATGCCACTCTGGGGGTCTCACTGGGGTCCCACAGACTGGCAGTGCTGGGATCACAGCCCCTTTGCAGCAGTGGCTCCAGTGACCCCACAGGCCCCGTGTGAGTCCCCGCACACCCCACAGTCCCCCAGTCAGACTGGCTCCTCTCACCAGCTCAGCCTCAGGTTTCCCACAGCACAGTCCCAGACTCCAGTTCCTCTGTGGTGCAGTGACACAGAACAGCTCGAGTGGTGCCCCTGGGGAGGGACCCCAGACAAAGCCCCCTGGGCTGTGCCCATCCTGATGCTGATGATTAGTCCAGGGACTTGTCAATGTGTCAGGGGAGGTTTAGGTTGGATATTAGGAAAAGGCTCTGGAAGAGGCTCCCCATGGAAGTGGTCATGGCCCCAAGTCTGTCAGAGTTGAAGAACCCCCCTGCCAGAACAACTTGCAGCTCACACTGCTGCTGCCAACCTGCACCAGGTGTATTCCTCAACAGGTGAACAGTTCCTATGCCAGCAAAGTTAAAAAGAGCCCTTGAAGAATTGTAACCTCTGCATACTAAAAAGATTTCCAAAAAGAAAGGGAGCTATAAGATAGGATGAATGAAAAAGCAATGCTACACTGAAAAGCAAGTTTTTATTCTGCTCTCACTGAAATACACTGAGGGAATGTCCTGATTTTCTCTACCAAAGAGATAAGAATCCATTTCTATCAGTAAATATTCCAGATTTGAGAACCAGCCCTATACACTCATTTCCAAGTTAGAACTTTGTTAACCGATGTTTGTCAATCCACAATGACATATATCAAAAGACTGAATGCATTTATACTCCCAGTGGACAGGTCAATGATGGAAAGAAGGCCCAACAGCTCCATTTGGGAAGGCTGACTGAAAAGAGACTGGTGGTTTGCAACCTTTCCAAAACAGGCCTTCATTTTTATGTCCAAAAAAACTAAAGCTTTAAGACTAGGCTCCACAACACTGAACTTCCTAAAATGACAATTTTTTAAAAATAACCAAATGCTGCAGAAGTTTGTTTGAAAAGGCAGCAGCCACCTTCTTCCTTGGGTAAGATGCCCCAAAATTTAAAATGCCAAGAGTGCACAGAGTAACAGAGGAAACCATATGTGCTGTGCCCGAATCTTCCACTTGTTCTGGAGGTGCTCGAATCCACACAGGCCAACACTTCACCACCTGTGCCAACAACTGCTCAGGCACCCTCAGCCAGGCCAACATTCCCAGGACTGGACTGAAAAGCTCTCATGAGCATTATTTGCAGAAATGTTGCACTGACCATGACAACCACCTTCTTACAAAAGCACAGCAGATCCCACAGGTTTAAGGGTTCTGGCAACAGACCAACAGAAGTTTTTTCCCAGTGACACTCTGTATCTCTGTCCAGAATTCTAGGAATCACTGCTATGAATTATTTCACAGCAAGATGTTTGCTAAGAAGGAAGACCTGCATGGATCTGTGGAGATCAGGTGAAATGAGAACACTGGCAAGAACTGCCCGTCTTCAACATCAGGCAAGAGCCTTTGTCTACCTTCACCTTATTCACAGGGTTAAAATGGCACCAGACCACTACTGAGATCACAAATTCATATGTAGACACCTAAACAGATGCTCACAGAATGCCAGGAGAGTTGGGTAGGAAGGAACCTTAGAGACCATTTCATTCCACTCCTGCCATGGCAGGAACACCTCCCACTGTCCCAGGGTACTCCAAGCCATGCACAACCTGGCCTTGGGCACTGCCAGGGATCCAGAGGCAGCCACAGCTGCTCTGGGCACCCTGTGCCAGGGCCTGCCCACCCTGCCAGGGAACAATTCCTGCCCAAGATCCCATCCAGCCCTGCCCTCTGGCAGTGGCAGCCATTCCCTGGGTCCTGTCCCTGCAGGCCTTGGCCCCAGTCCCTCTGCAGCTCTCCTGGAGCCCCTTCAGGCCCTGCAAGGGGCTCTGAGCTCTCCCTGGAGCCTTCTCTTGTCCAGGTGAGCACCCCCAGCTCTGCCAGCCTGGCTCCAGAGCAGAGGGGCTCCAGCCCTTGCAGCATCTGCATGGCCTCCTCACTCCAAGAGGTCCATGTCTTTCTTGTGCTGGGATCCCCAGAGATGGAGGCAGCTCTTCAGGTGGGATGGATGATGGATCAGCTAGTGCAGAACTTAAGATGGGAAATTCTTCCTGGATCAATGAACTCTGTGGCACAGAGCTCATTGTACCTTGCCTGGAGCACTGGGAATGGGCTACAGTGAGCACAGCATGGTCCTTAAACCACAGCAGACCTGAAGCTGCTGACCCAGCTGCTCACCCAAAACCTCCATCTTTCTTTGCAATGAAGTGCAAGTCAGCATCACCCAGGACACTCTATACAGGAAGGGCTCCAGTGGACCATGCCTGACAGAGTCCCTAAACTGGTGAAATCTTGTTGGTGTCTTCAGTGGTAAATGAACAGGAGCCCTGAAACCAGTGGTGCTGCAGAGTTCTGCCCATGAGCTGTTTCATCAACTTGCACTTCAGTGTCATAGGCTTATTCTTGAGCTCTGTGTACTTAAGAATCTAAATGGGGTGCTTCAAGCAGAAGCTCAAGGCTACTAGAGCCCTCCTGTTTCTCCAGCACACGAATATTTGTTGACATGCCTCCCCCCCCAGAGTCAAGGCTGACTACAAGACAATCCTGTCTTAAGCTGCTGAGCTGTTTCTTGGAGAGCACACCTGAAACAGAACAAAAAGAACACTACTACATTCAGGCAAGTGCCAAACCAATCCAGAAGCAGGTGCAAAGGTGCTGAGATGTCCAGGCTGGAACACATGTCAAAAACAATGTCACACATGTAGAAGGGCCATGAATTTAAACTGCTTCAGGAAAATGGTTTTCAAGAACTATCCAACACAATATTGTCGTGCAAAAAACTTGCTTTCAGGCAGCTGTCATACCAGGATTGAGAAGCAAGAGTTTAATCACAACAGAGTAGGACAGACACTGGGGGAAGAAAAAGCAACACACTGTCTTCTCTGAAATCACTGTAAGGAACAGAATAGGTTTCACCTGAATAGCCACACCAGCAGAAAACCCTCCCTAGGCAAGAAAAAAAAAAGTTTCCTAGCGCTCCAGTCAGAACACATCTCTCTCCATTACTTAATCCAGACCTCTCTACATCACAGAGCCCTTCCCCATAATCTACAAGAAACCACCTTTTTTTCTTTATACAAACTCTTTTCATGACCCCAACAGCCCTGCATATTGCACCCCACAAGCACAGACCTCCCCATGAACACACAGACCACAGGACAAGGACAGTGCAGTGCAAGCTCTGTTAGTATTTGATTCACCATACATTCATGCACTATTCCCTCAAATCTTGACCAAACATCAAAAGCCATTTGGCGGGGAGGAAGAAATCACAAAATCCAGATTGTCTATTAAATGAAAGAACAGCATTTACACAGTGTATGAGGGAAAAAAGCAAACCCTTTCTACTTGCCTACCCTCTGGGTTTTCCAGAGTAAGAGATCTCCTCTCTTTGATTCTTTTCCCCTATGCACACCTGAAAGGAGGACACTACCCTTGTTCTCCTCAGCTTGACTGCACCTAAGATTCCAACACTTTTGCCAGTAAAAATAGATCAGCACCAGAAGCAGCCATTACTAAAATCTGCTGCTGCATTTCCACAAATTCTATTTCCATATGCTGAGTCACTCATTTCAGTACAACATATTTTAAGCTTTTTTTAAAATGTTGTTTCAAAAACACTGGGCATAAACTTAGTTTTGAGCACATTTTTGGTCTCACAAATGTCAACTGTCATAATTTTAGTATTTCAGCAAAGCAGTTTCAGATGTTCCTTAGCAATCAGATTTGACTGGAAGGGTTTTAAATGCCTCCCTTAGTTGTTTTTATTCATGTTCATATAATAATATCATCAAGGTGTTTTTGTCAATGCTTATACTGCCATTCAGAGACAAAAGCATTTGAGGCCAAAAAATAAGCTGCATTCTTCAGAGCAATGACCTTACTTTACCAGTCTGATGAACTGCACTCAGTTCCTAGGAATAAAATTAATCATCCTTGGGATGCTGTCAGAAATCAGATACAGGCTGGCCATAATTACCACCCGCTGCTGGTCCAACACCCGGCAGGGACTGGGGCCCCTCTCAGCTTGAGCCATAGGAACAAGAGCAATCAGAAGCCTGTGGCTGAGACACTGAACATCTGCTGCCAGATCCACATTTCCCCATCTTCCCAGGTTAACAGCCAGCCCTGACAGACAGAGGATACCAGGCTCTGCTCAGACTTTCACATCACAGTACACTTCTCAGCACAGGAAAGACTGGAAGGCGTCCCTGCCATGGCAGGGGTGGAATGAAATTGTCTCTAAGGTCCCTCCCAACTCCAGCCATTCTGGCATTTTGTGATTCCACAGTTGTTTGCCCCTGGGTCAAAGATGCTGTCAGTTTACACCACCAAGTTCCCACAGAGGGAAGAGACAGTGAAGAACTTTGCACAGCCTGGACTATCTCACCTTCTGCACTGGTATTCAATAAAAAGCAGATTTATGGTAAACAGATTTCTTAAAAAAGGAAATAATTTATTATCTTCCTTTTTCGAGACAGTGTCAGATTGTCCATAAATTGCCCTTGGCAATTTTTTCACCTACACAAAAGACATCTGGAGACAACTGTGCTGTGTGGGAATGATTCCTTTCTGATGGAAAGGGCAGGAGACAAGAAGAAGTGGACATAAGAACAGTAGATTCTAGACACTTTCTGACAACAGCTGCCCCACACATTGATCCAGCCTTGGAGAACAGTGACCCATCTTCAGATACTTTCACCTTGATGGGGCAGGAAGGCAAGTGAATAGCAGGAGGAAAAGACAGCATCAAACTTGTTCACCAGAACAAAACAACTAGCTGGAAATCCATCTCTGAGGGCCTGGTGAGACACTGTGGTTTGCTACTGTGTTCCTACATGGAAGCCATGGAAGCAGTAAGAGATAAGAAAATTATACCTTTGTAGTACTATATCACTGCTACTAATTTTAAAAACAAACAAAAAACCCCAAAAACCTCAAAGGCAGCTAATGCACACACATGAAAAACATCTCTGCCTTCTCAGTACAGCTTATTTCCACCCTATCTCCTCAGGAAAAAAAAAAAAAAATAGAGTCTATTTTTGCATACATCACCTACATATAACGAGGTTGTATACTCAAATGGATCATTTAGGCCAGCAGTTTGAAGCTTGCAGGTGCCTGAATACAGAACTGCACATCAGACAGAAGTGCCCTGATCATTTTTAGCACAAGTCAAAATTTTTCACCTCTCCTTTGCTGAACTCTGTCATTCTCCCTAAATGCCTTCCAGGCTGTTTCTAAAGTACCTGGAAGTGCAGAAAGAACAGCTTCTCTGAACTTCTTCTTGAAGTCTAAAAACATAGCAAGTTTGAGCTTTCTAAACTCGGTGACTAGAAGTCTACCAACTTCACAGGCAGCTTATCCACATGTGGTCAGAGTGACAGCCAGTAACTTTGGGAATCAATTCAGAGAGCTCACAACAAATAAGCAAGAAACAAGACAGAGACCAAAGCTTCAAGAGAGAAAGCAGGCTGGTACAACAGCTGAAAGAGATGGATTCTGAAAGTAAAATGGCATGTCTCAGGTCAAGACAAGGAGGGCCTTTTCCAGAAAAAAAAAAAAAAAAAGTTATAGAACACGCAAGAAACAGAAAGAAAATAGTGCTTGAATTCAGAGCATACAGCACATTTCACATTAAGTTTATGTCAGCACCAAACACTGTTCAACAAACACAGTTAAGTAAACTGCTACACACAACGTTCACATTTCCATTCAGACTGTGCTTTCTGCTGCTGCTGTTTTCACAAACTTGGTACTGCACAAGACAACTCCCTAAGGAGTTCATCTGGTCCTGCAGAACCACCCACAGCAGGGCTGTAAACTCACTGCACAACACATTTAACAATCACACCAGCTTAAGATGCTCCTGTTCATATTCCAGTCAGGCCTGGAAAGAGCCAACTGCAATCACAGCTGTAACTCCTGACCACTGAACACCTTGAATCACGGAAACCACAGGAGCACTGGGATCATTATATACAGTTACTCTGCTCCAGAACAAAACACAGGACACTCACAGTAACATCTCATGCAGCACAGACTTAAGAGGCTCAGGACCCTTGATTTTATTATTCATCACGCACATAGACATAACCCAGGACTCAACAGGAATTTGAGAAATCCCATAATCTCTACAGGTTTGATAAAGACTGGAGCATGTGCATCGTCCTAGCTGTAATGTAACAAGTCACAGAACGGTTCACACAGCTCCAGAAAAAAAAGTGGTTACAGTGAGTACGGGGAAACAACAACTCGTAAAGAGGTGAGAGCCGAGCAACATGAGCAGTCAGGGAGGAAAATGAACAAAACTACGAAGACCTCAAAAAGTGATCAAATATAATAACAACAGGCGTTAACAAAAGGAATTAATCCCTACCCTTCCCAGCTCTTTCCTTTTGTTTTCCACAGACGCCTCATTAAGTGATCACAGAATCCCAGTGCAAGTCCTCATGAAACAAACCGTGCTTCCTTTCCCAGCAAGTCTCGGATACAACTCTGCCCAACAAACGCTCCTGCACTCCCAGCGGCGCAGAGCCCGGCAGGAGCACTCGCCTCCCCACGGCTGGGCCACGCCGGCCCTCAAGCGTACTGCCGTGAAAGTGCCCCAGGACAGTCCTGCCTCTTCCAACCGCTACAACTGAGCGAACGCTCTGCCCTGAACTGCCCCCACGAGCACGCACAGCAGCGGCTGCCGCTTTAGCCCCGCTTCCTGCGGCCCCAAGCACTCGCCACACCGGCACCGGACCCGCTGCCAGCACGGATGCCAGCCGGCACCGACCGCGCTGGCATGGACCCTCGGGTACCGCCAGTCAACAAGGACGTGCCAGTCCTAACCAACGTGGGAGATTTAAAAGCTGTGTCCGCACAGACACGGGAAAAATAAACATGAAAGATGAGGCCATTAACCGGACGGAGAAAGGCCCTGAGACGCGGCGCGAACCCGCCGCGCATCGCGGCACCGCGCCCCGCGCCCTCCCCGCCGCAAGCGCGGCGGCCTCGGGACCCGCTCTCCGCTCGTGCCCCATCCGGCCCCCGCGGGCCCCGCAGGCCGCGACCCCGCCGCCCGCCC
>NW_024517873.1:173224-330131 GCF_017590135.1 Pyrgilauda ruficollis | reverse complement strand
CCTGCGGCGGCGGCGGCCGGGCCCGGGCAGCGGGAGGCGATCGGTCCGCAGCGCACAACGAGCCGCTCCAGCGCCACGGCCCCGCCCCCGCGCCGCCCGCCGACACCCATTGGCTGCCGCGCGCACGTGCCCCGCGGGCCATTGGCTTCTCCGCCCGTCCGTCAAGTGCCGGTCGGGGGCGGAGCCTACTGCGCGCCGGGGGGAGGGGAGCGGGGCTGGGCGGGAGCTGGGCCCGGAGCGCGGAGCGGGCAGCGCGGGGCTGGAGGGGCCCGGCGCCGTGAACGGAACGGTCTCCCCGGGGCTTCGGTAAGGGCCCGTGCGGCCCGGCCACGGGTCCGACTGCTCTGTGGAAAGGAGCCCGGAGGAGAACGTGCCTCCGGTGGCCGGCCGGGCTCTTGGAGCAGGAGAAACGCGAGTGGTGCTCTGTGGCCGGGAGCCAGGCTCGGGTGGAAGATGGAGCACGGCCGCCCTGGGCCCGCCGGCTGCGGGCAGCGCTCCCGGCAGCCGAGCCTCTCGTCGGCTGAGGGCCAGGGAATCTCCACGGGCACAACCCACGGGAATGCTGCTGACTGGTTAGGAGATTAAATGCTTTCTGTGTAAATGAGATGCAAATGATGGTCTGTCAGAGAAACGGGTGGCCAGCGCTTCGCTGTGCTCTGAGAAATTCTGCAGCGCCCTGAAGGGACCAGCTGGCCAAGAGTTTTCCCTCTTCCGTTTTCACTTTTCATAGCCAAGGGCATCCCTTTGTATCTGCACCTATTTCCACTGCACAGGAGACATCTGTGAGAGTAACATTCCACTATTCTGCAGAAAAAATAAGTCTTTTGGTCATTGCCAACAGTACTCTGCAATAATACCCTGCTAAGAGCAGCATGCTTGGTGTGTGACCTGTAAGCTTCAGGTCTGTAAATCCTGTGTTAAGGTGATCAACTTCAGGGAAGAAAAATCAGAATACTACTGCATTACAATAAGTGATGTTCCTTTTCATTCACAGACAACTCATCATTTGAGTTTTACTTAGTTGAGTGACATACCTGAAAATCAAATTTCCCCTTCTCTAGCTCCTTTTTTGATTCTAGAAGAGTGAGATCTCACCTGAAGGATGGGAATTGCAGCAAGACAGGAGTTTGTGTTCTTTGGTATTTCCATGCACACATGTGGAAATACTCTGTCTACTGGAATATGCAGCACATTACTCAATGAAAACACAAATATCTTTCTCTGCCTATCCTGATGTGGCTTCTAGCAAGACCTTGTGTGGCAAACTCCCAAGATGGTTGCACTGATGTTTTCTGGTTTAACTGCCCAGAAGCCCCTTCAAGTGGCCCTGTGACATTGGGCCATGTGCTGATCTTCCCCGTGTCAGCCAGGGACAGCCCAGCCTCTGCCATGTGCAACGGGCACAGCGTGACAGAGATCCGAATGCTCAGCTCCATGAAGAGCCTGCTGAGGATGTTAGATTAAGAGTGATGTTAAAAACATGGCCATTTTCTTTCCCTTTCTACAATAGCTCTCAGTGCCAGATGGGGAATCCTCACATGAAAATTCCAAGCCTGACAGGTTTGGAAATATCCTTCAAGGCCTCATAAAACATTAAAGACATTTGTACATCTGTTATTTGCTCATCCTGCCAGCCCCAAAATCACAATATTGTCATTCACATCAGTGGCAGCTTTCTTTTACTGTAAATTCGATGTTTTCCTTGTGTCATCCAGGTTTTAATTAATAATCCCATTATTGGACATGAGATGGTTCTCAAATCTTCAAAAACTGAGGCCATGAGCACAACACTGCACAGAGCATTAAAGCCTTTATCTTTTGACAGTGTATTTGCAATCTCATAATTTCATCTATCACCATAAACACTTATTTAAGATGTGCTGGCAATTAAAAGGCTCCTTTGAAACAGTGTATCAGTTTTTAAAGAAATTATCACTTTTTGCTATATATTAATCATCTCTTACAGCGTTGCAGTTCAATATGAAAACATCAGCCTGAAGGTTTCATGATAATGTGGAACTTTAGCAAGGTAAAGCCAAATGTCATGTCTAAAATTACCTCAAGATAATGCAACATGAATGCCACAGGTATTTTTGGTCATGCCATTTCTTGGGATATCTTGAAACATGAAAAAAGCTCAGTGAAAACAGGGTGACCGAGGAAGCCCTTGGTGAACATGGTTCTGACACAGAAGGGAAACATGCAGCAGGAATTGACAGATGAAAGCAGCAGCATAAGGACAAATGGTACCTGGCTGTGAATAAACACAGAATCATAAAATCACCATGTCGTGGATTGGAAGGGACCCTCAGGGATGCTCAGCCCAGCCCCTGTCCCTGCACAGCCACCCCAACAAGCCCACCCTGAGCACCCCTGGCAGCGCTGTCCAAACGCTCCTGCAGCTCTGGCAGCCTTGGGGCCGGGACCATTCCCTGGGCAGCCTGGGCAGTGCCAGCACCCTTGGGGGCAAGAGCCTTTCCCTGAGCTCCATGCCAAGCCCTGGCACAGCTCCAGCCCTTCCTGGCCTCCTGTCCCTGTCCCAGAGCAGAGCTCAGCCCCTGCCCCTCTGCCTCCCCTGGGGAGGAGCTGCAGCCCCCGAGGAGCCTCCCCTCAGTCTCTGCTCCAGCTGAACGAGCCAAGTGCCCTCAGCTGGGCACTCCGGATTACAGAAGGAGAGTGGAAGGATGGAGGGATGGATTCCTAACGGCGCAGACGCCACACAGAGAACAGCAGGGAAGCTCCAGAAGCCGCCCCATCTCGGATACACGCTCCCGGTTACAGCCGTGAGCGGCAATCCCCGGACATGCTCATAGTGGGCAGTGCCGGCTCCGTAGCCGCTGGGGTCCCAGGCTCCGGCGGCTGTGAGTGCTGCGAAACCCCGGAGAGCAGCAGCCGGTACCCCGCGGTGGTGCCATTCGGCCGCTGCCGGACGAGCGGCTCTGAAATGGCGGCCGGAGGAGGAGGCGGAGTCTGTTATGGCCCCGCCCACGCCCCGCTCCGCTCCCCCTGAGCCCTCAGGAGTGAAATGGCGGCACCGGCTGGGCCGGCTGTGGAATTTTTTGAGTGCTTTTCGTCTGGTCCCTCACAGGCTGCTGGCCCCAGGGCACAGGAGTACTGCGGGTGCTGGAGCGTCCTGGGCAGCTGCCACTGCCCTGATCTCCCGCCCTTATTCGTTATGAGACAGCTGGAGATGTTTGGTCTGGAGAAGAGAAAGGGAGAGACCTCAGAGCCCCTTCCAATGCCTAGGGGGGCTCCAGGAGAGCTGGAGAAGGATTTTGGACAAGGCCCTGGTGTGCCAGGACAAGAGGGAATGCCAGAGGGCAGGGCTGGATGGGATATTGGGCAGGAATTGTTCCCTGGCAGGGTGGGCAGGCCCTGGCACAGGGTGCCCAGAGCAGCTGTGGCTGCCCCTGGATCCCTGGAAGTGTTCCAGGCTGGACAGGGCTTGGAGTGACCTGGGACAGTGGGAGGTGTCCCTGCCATGGCAGGGAGTGAAATGGGATGGACTCTAAGGTCCCTTCCAACCCAAACCGTTCTCAGATTCTATGATTCCCCCTGGAAAGGTGCCCTGGTGCCTTCCAGCCATCCCTCCTTGGCTCCTCTCTATTTGCATTTCTTTCCCTTCTTCAGGGTTTCGCATGTTGTTCTCTGATTTCTCCCCTCTGTGAGATCCCCTTCACTCTTCTGTGTCTTCCTTTCCACAGGCTTTCAGCCCCTGTTCTCCATTATCCTCTGGTTCACCCCTGCTCTCTCAACACATGCCCCAGCTCTGTTCCAAGGCTTTGCTTATTGACCCTTTCTGATCCTCATATTTGGGTTTGTGGCTCCATCACCCAGACTTGAGGGCTCCTGTATTGCTCCACTGATAGCATCCTTCTAGATAACTCTTTTCTTTCTGTGCTGTTTCCTTGTGCTCTCTCAGTCTTCCTGGTGTCCTGCTCCTTGATGCTTTTGATTTTGTTCCAAGTGTCATTTCCTCCCCTGAGCAGGAATAATAGACACTGAATGGAGCAGTTTGCCCTCTTTGGAATTCCCTTCTGGCCATTTGCAGAAGGATAGACTCACCCTTGCTGTTTCACTCCCATGGGAGTCACCTTCCCTGAGGTTACCTGTAACTACTGTTCTTGTTCTACCTCTGCTGTCATTTCACTTGTGAGGTGAATTATGTCACCTGGAGCATGTTTGTCTCTAGTTGTGCTGCAGTAAGATCACCCCCATTTACATTCCCAGTGACTCGTAGGAGAACCTTTTCAGGATTTCCTGAGGTCAATGAAGAAAACGCCAGGCATGGCTGTGTGAGCCCTGAAGCAGCGCTGCCACCAGCAGCACATTGGCTGAGGAACGCGTCAGTTCAGGTTTCTCTGCACAGAGCTGCTTGAACTAAACCAGCCACACTTAATCATCTGCAGATAGATGTGGAAAAGTTTTAATTCAATTCAAATGTGCAGTTATTATAAGCTGTTATTGAAGCTGATTCCCCCCCTCTTCTTTGGTTTCTCTTTTCCTTTATGTATTAATGACCTCTGTAAATATTCCCCCCTAGATGTTTGTTGTGCAGCAACCACCATATATTAGCCTAGATTCTGAAATAATCTCCTTTAAATTGTATCAGTAGGTAAAAGATGTAACAGAAAAACAACAAAATGCAAGGAAGCAAGCCAGAAGCTTTACTGCTTGCCAGGAGTCATCTTTATTCCAAACTCCAAACTCATAATTTATGAAGCTTGTAGTTGTGTGTGGTTTTATTCTGGTTGTGAATGAATTTGTAGCATAGTTGTATCTGTCCAGTGAGCTGTTGGTGTGAAAAACACTTTGTCAGACTGTCAGTTAGACAACATTAATTACGTTTATCATCATTTTCCAGTCCCCATTTTCCAAGAAGATATTAAGCAGTAGTAAAATGCACAGTAAACACACTGATTAATTTACTTTTTTTGTTTCCCCAATGGCTTAGGAAAAGCACCTGTGTCACATTCATATTTTCTGAAAAATCCATTTGCCCAGGATTTTTCTCCTGGGAAGCTGAGAAGGCTCAGAGAAAAAGGAAATCTATTTTATCTCATCTGCTTCTCCTGTGTTTCGCTCCTTTGCAATGTGGTTGGAGAGTGTTTATCCAACAGGTGATTGTTTCATTGGCTTCTGCTGTGGGTTGTTTTGAGTCATTGGCCAGTCAGGGTCAGGCTGTGTCAGGACGCTGGAGAGAGTTAGGAGTTTTCATTATTATCTTTTTAGCATTCTGTAAGTATCCTTTCTGTATTCTTTACTATAGTTTAGTATTCTTTAATATAATATAGTATAATAATAAATTAGTCTTCTGAGAACATGGAGTCAGATTCATCATTCCTTCCAATGTTGAGGCACCTCACAAATACAATACACCTGTTTTTTTGGTACTTTTGAATGTTTGACAAAACCTACTACTTGTACCACTATGGTACAATGTGTGGTAGTGTGAACTAGCAGTGGGGAGTTTTGAAGAGCCTGATGTATGCTTAATAATGTTATTGGAGAGTGGTTTGTTAGTCTTGAGATCAAGCATTGCAAGCACAAACCCAGAGAATGGATCAGGAGCAGCCCTGGAGAGAAGGACTTGGGGTGTTGATGGGTGAGAGGCTCAGCCTGCCCTGGCCATGGGCACTGACCCAGAAACCCTGGCTGTGCTGGGCTGAGCCCCCAGCGTGGGCAGCAGGGCAGGGGGGATTCTGCCCCTGTGCCCCTGTGCTCAGGTGAGAGCCCAGCTGCAGAGCTGCCCCAGCCCTGGGGAACAGCAGCAGGAGGACGTGGAGCTGGTCAGTGTGTGACTGTGCTGGCTGCTGTGACACATGTGTGTGGCTGTCCAGTGGTACTGCTGATGGCTGGGATATTTTGCTCCTGTTTCCAACAATATGGTTTGTGTTTATAGGCTGAACACTTTTCTGAATAGCTGGGGTGTCTTTAGGATGTCTGCTCACATGACCCACATTAGTTGTGCCACCCAGAGGGGTTAACTTCAGAAATTCCAGTCATCCCGTCCGGAGCTTGCTAGGTGTTAGAGCAGTCAGGACACCATGTCCTCAGCACCTGTGCAGGTGCTCCCCCAGCAGGGAGCTGGATTGGCCTGAGCTGTGGCATGGCTTCAGGGAAGAATCACTGACTGCTCTGTGCAGGCTGGACCCCACCACATTTCAGGGTGGCTGTGGTGGGCAGCAGGTCAGAGCCCACCAGGGTGGGTGAGCATGACCATACCTGACCAGTTCTGACTGGGCTATGGTGGAGCCCTTCCAGGCTGTCAGTGGGGTCAGCCCTCCTTGGAGCAGTAGGTCTGCAGTCGAGGACTCTTCCTGTGGGTTGGGATGCCTAAGAGAACTCCTGGAGGCTGAGAGCCCTTGCCTCAGTGTGTGAGGGATTCCATATCTGGAATAAGTGTTCTAAAATCTTCAGAGTTCTCAGGTCACTTGGGCAGCACCAGCTCTGTCTGACATGATGAATTTGCATTCAAAGGCTGGCTAAGCCTTAATTGATTTATCTGCTTTAAATGGCTTACAAAAGAAATATAATTTGAATATATTATTTCATAGCATCATAGATTCATAGAACCTGCTGAGTAGGAAGGGAGCAAATCAACTCCAACTCCTGGCCCTGCACAGGATGCCTCAACAATCCCCCCTTAGGGATTGCTGTCCAAATACTCCTGGAGCTCTGGCAGCCTAGGGCCTGTTACCATTCCCTGGGGAGCCTGTTCAGTGCCTGACTACCTGCTGGGGGAAGAACCTTTCCCTGATATCCAGTCTGAACCTCCTCTGGCAAATTTTTATAAGATTCCATGACAGAAGCCAAGAACAATCTCTGAAAAATCCCTCACAAAAACAGCTTGGAGATACTGCAAAGCACTGGAGCTCCTGGGGAAAATTCATCCCCAGCTGAAGCATATCAGCCACCATGGTCATGTGTGAGCACTCAGCTGTGGCCCAGACTGATTCCAAATGGCCTCGGGCTCCTCCAGCATGGCCTTCAGATGGTGTCACATCCCAGTGTTGGGGCTGACAGGCCCTTCCCATCCTTCCTCTGCAGCTTGCTGAGCTGGCTGTGGTGTGGGTAACTGTAACCTGTCTTTATGAGAATTAATTGTATGATAATTAATTGTCCTGTACTGTTGGTCTGCTGTGTTCCAACATGAGCTCTAGTGTTTCAGTCAGAGTTCAGCAGTGGATGGGTGTGTTGCTGCTGCTGCCTGGAGGATTGGTGTGGGAAAAGGTGCAATGGAGTTTGAACCAGGCGAGCACTGGGCTGCTGAAGAAAGTCCGACTCTCTCCTGTGACATTACAATGCCTCAGGATCTGCCTGAGAGCAATAAAGAATAATTTTTCCCTACTTTATAGGTTAAGCTCATGCATTTGATGTTTGTATCTTTGCTACTTACCTAGCTATTAGATAAAGCTCTAAACCAGCTTTTAATAACAGTACTGTGTAAAAAGGGTGGGGGGGGCAGCCAATGTGACTAAATAATTTTTTTTTATAAATGTGACAAGATCTTCACCTCTGCATTGCTTTATTTTTTTAAGGTGTTACCCTGCTGTTTAGAGATTACCTGCACTTCAAGGTTTGGTTTATTTGAAGAGCTAAATCTGATAATAAACTGAAGCCAAGGCTACTAGGTAGACCCAGATTTCTTTTCAAATTACAGAATCCTGTATCTGGGGAGGATGGAAAGCTGTCAGGATTTAAAGACTTACAGCACAGCGCTTTTTGAGTTTATGGATTCTTGGGTGTACAAATTCTTCTGTGCCTTTGGAAGTCTCTTTACAAGGCATGATGATTCTTGTTTCTGTCTTCAAGGTTCTTCTCATTAATGGAAAATAATGCTTGCAATTATTTCAGTAATACTACTATCAAATTTTAAAATATTTTGTTTTAAATGTAACTTTTTGCTAGTGACTGAAATTCAATAATTTCTGAAGCAACTTGCAGTAACTTCACCTTTGCAGTTAAATAACTAAGCATGGAAACAAATGACACTAAGAAATGTTTGTAAAATCTCTGCAAATGTTGACTTTTTAAAAATAAAAGTTCTATTATTTGAATGTTGATGTGAACCATGGCCTGAGAATAGAATATGCACAAGAGATGGAGGTACAGCAAGAGTAGGAATGCTCTGATAGTTTTCTGTCTTCCTTGGTAAGAAGAGATTGTATGATGCCATAAAGGCTTTTAGAGCAGGTTCTTAAATCAGTTTTCCTCATGCAATTTAACAGCATCGTTTTAGGGACCTTGTTGTGTTGGCTGTTACAACAAATGGATCTTAATGCTGTTCCTTCCTTCAGTTTTGGGTTTCTACATGAGCTTCCCCACTGCCATGTCCCAGCTGATCTGCATGGTATGGCTTTAATTTAAATCTAGCAGCAAACTAGAGCTGCTGAATGCAGAAGTAGGGTTCCAAGTTAATGACTTAGGGGCACATGAAAAGATCATTTATTCGCTTTCTAAATCAGCTCCGCCATAAAATTTCCAAGGTAGCAGCTGGAGGGTTGTATTTTCTTTCAGCATAGCTGTGGTAACTCCTGGCCGGTTTGTCCACATACACAAAGGAGCAGCTTTGTTTTGCAATTGTTATGGGGTGATTTTATGATGATACTTTGTTCCCCAATCGTGTGCTTTATGCCCCAAAACGGCGGCTGTAGCCCTGGGAAGAGCCGGGCCGGGGCGCGGAGCTGCGCGGCTCGGGTCAAACGCGCTCTCCCCGCGCTCGGGCTGCGGGCGGACCGGAGCGTCGCACTGATCCTGCTGTTGGATTAGCTGTTTGCCAGCTTGAAACAAGGTTTTATTCCCCTTCCTCTAGCCTGGAGCCTGTACCGGGAATCCTCTTGGCAGCTTTTTTTGTTTGTTTTCCTTGAACTCTTTCGATGTTGGGGTTTTTTTCGGCCCGTCCAGGGAGCTGGGCTGCCCCGAACCGATCTCGGAGAAGCTAACCAACACAAGAGAGGACCCTAAAAACCAGGGGGTTTTTGCTGTGAGGAAGAGTCCAGTGCCAGAAAGGTTCCCGTCTGTTCCTCCCGAGGGGCTGCGTACGCTCTGCTCTCCCATTCCCGGAGACAAAGGGGGCAGCGCCATCGCTGCCTCCGGCCAGCGCTCTGCTGGGGGATGGGGCTTAAGGCATTGAAACCTCCAAATCTGCCATTTGTACACTCCTTTCCGGTGCCTTGCGGGCACCTCTTGGCTGTTTTCTTCATTAATAAATAGTTTGGGGTTTTTTCACTTTCACCCACTGGTTTCCATTTCTCATTAGCAAAAAAGATTACTGGAGCCCTCCTCTTTAGAGGAAACACTCATTTCAGAGCGTTTTCTCCTCAATTTGTCTCCAAACCGAGACAGTAACTGAAACAATACCTACAAAAATCCAGCGTTTACTTGTTATTTTGTAGCACACTAAAATTACACAGTTGGGCTGATCATGCTGGGCAAGAAGTATTTTTGCAATTTAAAATCCTTAATTGCTAGGAATTGAAGAGCTATTTGTTTATTTGCTTGGAATTTTGTGTCTGATTTGTGTGACTTTATCTCAGTTCCATGTCTGATTAGTTGTGGCCTCAGTGGTATATCATGGATTGATCTGCATTAGTCAGTCTGTCTTCACAAACTGCCTGGCTGCAGGGTGATGCTAAACTGGTATATCACCACATTCTCTGTCTGGAAGCTGGGTCTGTTAAATACAACTTTTTTGGCTGGTTGGCTTTTTGGTTGTTTTTTTTTTAAGCACTCAGCCATGCACAGTTTAAGTCTAATTCATCTGTGGAATGTGCTCTACCAGAGAGCAAACTCCCATGTAAGCATCTGTGGCTGCTGGCCCAGGTGAGCTGTTCCTTCTGGCCCTGTCCAGTCCAGGTCACTGGGCCAGGCTGTGGTCCTGCCTGGCAGCAGAAGAACTTACTCCCCAGCCTGTCCTAACAGCAAACATTCAGGAAGGGAACATGGATTAAAACCTGGGGCAGTTTTTGTTGGCAACCAGTACTGATAGTATTTGCTTATCACAGAATCATTAGCCCTGTGAAATATCTTCAGAACCATCAAGACTAACCTTTAAGCTAATCCCCCAATGCCCACCAAACCATATCCCTAAGGGCCATGTCAACTGATTTTTTGAACACTTCCAGGGTTGGTGTCTCCACCACTGCCCTGAGCAGCCTGTTCTAACCCTTCACCACTCTTCCAGGGAAGAAATTCTTCCTGATGTCCAGCCTAAACCTTCCCTGGCACAGCTTGATGTTGTTTGCTCTTGTCCTATCATTTGTTCCTGGGAGCAGATCCTAACCCCCCCGGCTGTCCCCTCCTGTCAGGAGCTGTGCAGAGCCACAAGGTCCCCCCTGAGCCTCCTTTTCTCCAGGCTGAGCCCCTTTCCCAGCTCCCTCAGCTGCTCCTGGTGCTCCAGACCCTTCTCCAGCTCCATTCTCATATCTGCACACGCTCCAGCCCCTCAGTGTTTCTTGTGTGCCAATTACACAGTCAAGGCAGTAAAGATTAAGATTCTCTATGATTTGTGTGGCAAATCTTTAATTGAAAAGACTTAGTTGTCACTAACTTCATTGTTCTCCATGCCTTTGCAGCTCATCCTGGCATTCCAATGTGGATTTTGGATGATGGGATAGTAAAAATAAAACCCCATTTTGGAACTTCCTTTGCTACAACACAGTTCAATGCAGTTTGAATTTTACTGCTGCATATTTCTCCTTGTGTAACTCTGGAAGTAATAGTGTATCAGGATTAATAAATCTCAGCTTTTGGTCTAGGTTATTCCAAGTAATTCCCTGGGACTCCTGACAGGAATGCTTCACCAGCAGGACTGTGTCCTTGGGCAGGGGCTTTGTGGCATCATGGTTGTGTTTCTGAGCTTTCATCAACTATGCTTATTTCATGCATTAGAGTCAGGATTTTTGATCATTTTAGGAGAAATTGGTTCCTGTCACCTGTGGCTGCCTGATAGAGCAGATAAAACAGACCTGTTCAATGTAAGTACTCAGGGAACTTCAAGGAAGGGATGTGGCTTGTGGGCAGTAAGAGCTCTGGGTGAATTAAATTAGAAATTTCTTGGGATGGCACAGTGTCAAGTTATGAAGATTTTGCAGGGTTTTATTGCTTGTAGTAGAGGTGTCAGTTTTGGAATGTATTGAACTAACCCTTGTGATTATCCACAGAAACAATTGCAGTGTCCCACTGGGTTCCTTCCTCCTGGCCACCAGAACTTTTACTGCTGGCATGTTTGCTCCTCAGCTCTGCACATATTTAGTTTTGAGACATTAGGTTTAATTTGCAGGCCTATTCCTCAAAGGGAGCCTTTTTGGAGCTGTAAGATGAGTGTGTATAACACAGAAATCCAGACTAAAATCCTGTAATCTCTGCAGTTCTGTTTTTGCAGAAGTTTATTGGAATTGTTTTATTGTTCCTTGCTGCCACCAGAGAGCAAAGTGCAGCGGGTATCAGCATTTCTGAGGAACTTTTGTCTCAGCAGAATATTTTGTTCTCATACTTTGAAGATAATGAAGTGAGTCATTGTCTTTACATCTCATGTGATTTATTGCAGACATACATTGCTAATGCTTTCCAATGAAAAAAACAGACCTTTTGTTCAGACTTGTGGCTTTGAACTAGTGGGCTGGTTGGGAGTTTGCTTAACTAGGGAGTTGCTTTGATTTGCTCTTTTAATCTATGTACTGAGAGCACTTCAGCAGACAATGGAGCTCATAGAAAGTTTTTGATCAGTTTCATAGGAATATCTCTGCTTTGGCATCAAGGATGAATAAATTCACCAGCAGCTTTTAGTCTATAAGGATACATCAATGTTTTGTTCTCTTTCTGAAAGCATGAGGCTTGCCTGCACTGGGTACAGGTCAGGAGCTCTCATAAAGGAGTAGATTTTTTTCTTCAAGATTTGACATCTTGAAGAAAAAAATGTCAGTTTGTGAAGCTTTGGGAGAGTAGAATATTGCCTAGACTGACCATCAGTGCACATGGTGCTGTAACATCTCCAACCCACCCTGTCATTAGCATTTCCTAGAATCACAGAATTGTTTAGGCTGAAAAAGACTTTTAAGATCATCAAGTCTGTGTCCCTAAGTATCACATTCACATGTTTTTTCAGACATTTCCAGGGATGGTGACTCCACCAATGCATTGGGCAGCCTGTGTCGGGCTTGACAACCCCTTCCAGGCAGAATTTCCCCCTAATATCCAACATGAACCTTCACTGGAACAAGTTGAAGCTGTTTCTCTCCTCCTGTCCCTTGTTCCCTGGGAGCACAGCCTGACTCCCACCTGGCTGTCCCCTCCTGTCAGGGAGTTGTGGAGAACCACAAGGTCCTTCCTGAGCCTCCTTTTCCCCAGGCTAATTTCTCCAGGCTAATTTGACTTATCTAATGATCTACTTCATCTTTTGCTATGAAGATCACAAAGTGAAGTTATAACAAGAAGTAAAATAAAAGGAAAATACAGGTTAAATATTTATCTTAACCCAAAGGATTTACTTCTAAGGGCAAGCATCAAATTACTGCCAAGCATAGGATGGGATGTTTGGAGGAGGAAGGAGTCCTGTGAGCTGTCAAGGAGCTCCAATCAAAGGCAGAGATACTTGTGCTGTAACAGATAATGCTCATAACCTTTGCTGAATGCTCCATGGTCACAGGAGTAGTTCTGCAGAGGACAGGGGAAGAACAGGACCATTATCCAGCTCCCACAATAAACACTTCCCAGTGATAAGCCCTCCTTGCCCACCGCAACAATTCCTTACCTCCTCCATGTTTAATGCCACTGATAGCAAGTCTGTAGACCTCATGTGCCACCTTTTGTTATTCTTGCCCCAAATCAAGATTGTCAGTAAGGGTTTTAAGCTAGGAAAAGTTGTTTGAAATGCTGTCTGTGCCTGTAGTGTAGAGAAGGGAGAGAACCACGGGGTCACCAGATTACCTCTTGGAATAAACTGTGAGGTGCAAACAGGGAGAAATCCCTTCTAGGACTGAAGACTTCAATTCCCATAGTTTTCATGGACCACTAGGAAAACAAAATTGTACATATTTTGTTCTTGGAATACATGTATCACTTACAGCTCTGTAATAGTATGATATTAATTGAATCTTAATTTCTTGGCTGTAAGAGGTGCTGGGATCCAGGACACAATTGCCTCTATGCGTTAATGTATGTTAGAACCACAGTGAAATTTGGAATTAATTGGTTGGAGATTAAGATATTTGGGTTGTTTCTGGTGGGTTTTATGTTGAATTCTCCCTCTTGTGTGAAGAGCTATTTTGGCTAGATTATAGGAAGTAATGCTGGTGACATGGTGTGGCATGAGTCACACAGTGTGTTTTAAACTTCACAGTGAGGTCTGGGCCAGTATATTCATTATCTGAAAAACAGATGAGCAGGGAGGTGACATAATCCATGGTTCTGTAGGGCAGATGTAAGGAGTTACAGGAAGCCATCATGCATGACTGAATAGTTAACATACAGAAGTAAAGCCTGGGGGAAACTCTCCTGGCTTTTCCACAAGATGAGAAACTATGCTGGCCATCACCACTCAGGAGCAAAATATTGGAGTTTATGATGTTGCAGAGCATTAGCTTATAAAATGTCAGACATTAAGAAAAAAACAGAGGACAGAGACATTATGCTACTATTTTGTGTAATTATAGTGATTCACCTGCACTCAGGATACAGATGGCATGCATTTCTCTTTCTCTTGTCTTCAAGACATTTCTTCACAGGAGGGGTTGTCAGGCCCTGACACAGGGCAGAGGTGGAATCTCCATCCCTGAATGTGGCACCTGAGGACATGGGTTAGTGGTGAGCATGGTGCTGGAGCTGGGTAGATGGTTGAACTTAATGGTCTTAGATGTCTTTTCCAGCCTTAACAATTCCGTGATTCTTGGAGAAGTTATCTAGGAAGTGGGGAGGGCCTGGGGCTGGTGACTATAACAAAAAACATTTTTGATAATCAAAAGCAGAGCAGAGCTGCCATTGCAGCAATGGCTGAGCAGGCTGGAACTCTTCAACCTGGAGAGATGATTTAAACCAAATACTGGATCTGAAGTGGCACAAAGCCACTGAATAGGAACTGATTGTTTGCTGTACTGCGCGAGCTTGGGCTGCCAGTGAGGCTGTGAGGAGATGGCTTCCACGCAGAGGGAGGGGGCGAGGATCCCAAGAATAGGCACTGTATCCGTGGGATGCTCAAGGATGTTTCGCCTACAGAAAGTTAAACGGGAAAAAAAAAGCAGACTGAGCAAGTGCGCAGAGATGTTCTGAGCTTTACCAAAGGACAAATTATGACAGGCTTGGATTATTCTGGCGGCTGACAGTTGAAGCAGAGGGACTTGTGAGGGAGGATTCTGTGCTGCCTCTTTCCTCAGCATTTGCTTGTAAGCACCATTGGAGACAGGATATCCTGCTGGACAGATCTGAATGTGTCTTGGTTTGAAAGACAGATGTCTGCCAAGGACACACACGAGCAGCTGCCCCAAGCAGCCAGAGACGCTCCCTCCTGAGGGATCCCCTTCCCAGTGAGGTGGGGTGTTGGAAAGATCCCAGTTCAACAGCTGCTCTTGAGAGCAGCAGCTCACGCACAAGGAGAAAGCCGTGCAGGACAGAACTCGGCCGTGGCAGCGAATTCTCCCCACAGCCGTGGCCTGCCCGGCTCCCCCGCGGCCTGCCCGGCTCCCCCGCGGCCTGCCCGGCTCCCCCGCGGCCCGAGAGCGAGCGAGGAGCTGAGCCCAGCCCCTCGAGCCCGGCCAAAATCTCGGTGTCCCTGCCCTTCCCAAGAGAAAGCCCCCCAGCTAAGGGGCGGTAGCAAACTGCACCCTTGCGCCTCCTCCTCCTCCCAGCTCATTTTTTGTCTCTGAAGTATCGCCACTGAACATCAGGCAACAAATGGGAGAAAATTCCCTGACAGAAAGAAAAATAAAAGGAAAATTCCTAACCTCCAACAATGTGCTTATTACGAGGCAGTACCTCTATGACTTCATACAGTCGCTTTATCACCACTGCATGATTTTCTCCTCCGTGTGGGCGTTCTGCGGTTCCCTGACGGCTGTGCCGGCCGGCCGCGGCTCCCTCTGCAGGCCGCGGGGCGCAGCCCGGCGTGGCGGCCGGCCTCAGGCTCCGGAGCTGTGCGGACGCACCGATGCAGCTGGTGACTCTGATGTGTTCCGGCTGGTGGCCAAGAGACAGTCAGGGTGGCAGGGTTTGCTTTGCCTTGGCACTGAAGCCCGTGTGAAGCTCTGGCTCCATGACAGCGATCAGGGTACCTGAGCCATAGCCCTGGAGGTGAGGCTGCCCCAGTGCAGAGCAGAGTGGGACAGTCCCCATCCTTGATGAAGTGACTAAAGGAGTTGCTGTGTGTGGGATTGATCCCAGGCCTCCGTTTTTCAGGGATGAGCTTTTTTCGGTAATACGTTGGGTTTCAGTCCATAAATATCTCTAGGCTTTGCCAGAGTTAATGAATTATAATGAGTTAATGAGTCAGCTTTGACTCTCTAGTAAATGTCAGAAGTTCTAGACTTCAGCACCTCACCTGCTTCCTGTGAATGGTGAGATGATTGTGTTTCTTTTTTATCAGTGTTTCAGACCTCTTTATTTCTAGAGAATCAAAAGTAACAACTCTTGCTTCCACATTCCCCCCCCACCCAGTTGCAAAATTACCTTTTTTTAATTAATACCTGTCATGCTGGCAAGAACATTGGATTGTGTAAGTTTAAATGAGGTATTACATCTTGCTTTAGAAGTTTGCAACATTATCTAATTTTGGGTTGACTCAAGCTGGAAACCGTTTGGAAATGGAATGGACCTCTGATAGGAATGAATTAAAACTACCTTCTTGCTCAGAGTTGCTTTCAGTAATTCCTCCTGTTTCCCTGCTCCCCTGGAGTGAGCACAATTATCCTGTTCCTGCTCCCCACCCTTTCCCTTCTAACATCACAAAGATGTCCTTAGGTGTTTTTCTAGAAACAATTATGCTCTATTTGAGGCAGAATAAGAAATTGAGTTTATGAATTGTCTACTTTCTGCCATGGCAGTCAAATAAAAACAACTATATGTTACTACAGTTGGCTTAATTCCTCTTTTTTCTGTTTTTCTGTTGGAATTCTGGATAGAGGATAATTAGTTATGAACAACAAACATCTGTGAGCAACAGTGAAGAGCAAGCAGGACCACTGCTGCTGGAATCCAGCATCCATGGCTTCTGTATGTCTGTGTTTATCTGAAAGTTCTTGCAGTACAGGTAGTTGGTTCCCATTTTAGACACTTCAAACAACTTCCTTCAGTTGCGGAAGGGGATGAGCTTCCTGCCCAGAGGCTCTTTCTGGAGAAGCTTCTCTCTATGTAAAGAGAAAAATAATTTATTCAGTGTGAAATTACAACCTTCTTGCTCAAATGTCTCCTTCTTGTCAGAAATTCAGTTCTCATTAATATGTTCTGTTTAACGCATGTTCTGCAGTAAAATCTGCTGGATGGATTTGGAACCACCTGGTCTAGTGGAAGGTGACCCTGCCCGTGGGGAGCTGGATGGGCTCTAAGGTCCCTTCCAACCCAAACCATCCCATGATTCTGTGATAATCATGTCTCCAAACAGGATTTGAAGTACCTTGAGTGGATAAGCAATATCTTTCCATTTCTATTTATTGAGAGAATGAGATGAACTGTGAACTGTAAGTATTCTTCCTTAATTTCTTGAAATTATGCTAGAACAGGTGATATTCCTGTCACACTGAATTTGAGAAATTAAACTGTTACAGAATTAGCATTTCTCCTTTTTAAGGTGTGATGAATTTTTTCTGACTCCATCACTGAGGTTTTTTTTTAATGTGGGGTGAGAAGGAGGGGAAGGTTTCAACAGGTACAGACTTTGAGAGATTAAAAATACCTTCCTCAATGTGTATATATTGAAAAAACAGGAGATAGTGAGCAGTATTATTAGTAATTAAAATTGCTGTATTTGTCCTGTTGAGAAAGCAAGAAGTGCTAAAAACTGGCTCATATTTCTCTTTTCCTCTGAGATTTATTTTTAGTAATGAGAAGAACTTTATTCTCCAGGTAAAATGCAAATATTTCTATGATAAGTGTAGTTTTGTGGAATAATGATGTGCTGTTTTAGAACTTACAATTAGATTATTTTTCTTTTTTCACGTGAATTCTTATAATTTTTCTTACATCGCCTCCTTTTATTTTAAGAAGCAATGTATATTGATGAGCTAAACATCTCTTTGCTAACTTAATTTGTATGAAAGAATGGGAATACATCTTTTGGGATGCCTTCAGTCTGGCAGTTGGTTCCTGATGTGTCCACTGATGCCTGGAAGCAGGGCCAGCCTCCCTTGGAGGGTGTGTGGAGCTCAGCCAGCTGAGACACAGCCCTCGAGGGGGGATTTCCCCCTGGGCTGGGTGGCTGTCCCCCTTTGCCACCTCAGTGACAGCTGGTGGTTGTGGTGGGACAAAAGGGCAGTCTGCAAAGAGCTACAACATCTCACAAGTGTTAAACCCAGGAGTTACCACATCTAAAACTGCACATTTTTCAGAGCCAGTACGTGATGTACCGGCAACTGCCTGGCCTCTTTGAACTTTGCTCTAAGCTTGTTGTAGTGCTCGGTCTGTCCCTTACTGAAAACTTAAATGACAAACAGGCTGGGGCAGAAGGGTCTTCAGGTCTTCATTCTTAGTAAGGTCAGTGCATCCAACCCAGCACACGTGCCAACAATGTTGTCACCAGCTACCCCAGATGTGCTCTGCAGGGCAGCAAAGGGCTGATGACACAGGCAGGTTTCCACAGGGGGAATCACAGATTGCTGGGATATCCTGAGTGGGACAGGACTCAGTCCATGCCACATGCAAGTCTTGCAGCCAGGACTGGACTGGTTGTATAAAATGAATGGGTTCTGTGTGAATTCTTGCAGTAGTGACGTCAGATGAAGTTTACAAAATTCACAGCAAGTTCACAGCAAGTTGACACTGTGAGAGCAGGGTGCAGGGCAATGGAGCCCCTAGGAAGAGAACACCAGAAATCCCTATTTTGTTGACAATTGTTCAAACAGATTCATGCAGAAACTTTAATCAAGTGTAAGGTTAAATATTAACTTGGTGGTAGCTGATAGGATAAAAATACAGCCCGAAGTTACCTTAGAGTATTATAATGCTAAAAAACAGCCCCTCAGGGAAATTTGTCTGTGTGAATGAGGGTGTAGTGAGCTGGATTAAGACATCAGATGCACATTAAGAATTACGTTATGGAAGTGTGAGTGAACAATCACCCGTTTCTATGTCATTTTTCTGGGTTACCTTTTTGTACACAAGCCTGTGCTTGTTTCCCAGGTGTGCCAGGATTGTTAGGGCCCTGGCACCTTGTTCTGCAGGATGGTGATAAAACCCAGTATCCTGACTCGGCGTGTGGGCTGGCTCTTGCACATGGGGTGGCAGAACCCAGCTTTAGGGACACCAGCAGTGTGAGGCAGTGAAGGAGAAACTCATCAAACCACCAGTGCTTGTGAGCTTTTTATACATTGCAGGTTTTAATGTGACTCCAAAGGGTGTTTTTAATCTGAGCATTTAAGAAAATTTTCCATTTATATTCAGAGGACACAATGTTTAATAGAAAAACAGTACTTTCATTGAAAGGGAAATGAATCTGTTGCCCTGTCATACCAGGGGCATTTAGAATGACAAAAGTGCAACAAGAAAGGCGTTGTTCAGCAGGCAGGAAGCCGAGGAAACGTGAGCCCTGCAGGATGCAAACCACGTCAATGTGGGCTCTGTGGTTCTGCTGGGTGGCTGCAGGAGCAGGTGCGCGCGTATCCGGGGAGGTGGGACACGGTTGTGGGGCTGGGAACACCACAGAGCCTGTTCATGTTTCAGAAGGGTGTACATCAAGGAAAAGCTCTTTCAGAAACATTTCTGAAATAAAACTGTGATAGAAGTATATGCTTTAACTCAGTTCACAGCAGTAAACGAGCTCTTGGGACAACCTGGCATGATCTCTGTTGTTTAGCTTTGCCAAAAGTTCCTAGCTTGAAGTTGTCATCTGTGCTATGAAATCAAACCATTTCACAAAGGTTTTCTATCACATTTTTCTCAAAAGTTAGACTGATGTTACAGTTAAAAGGGAAATAAAGTTAACACTTTAGAAAAACCCAATAACTCAAGCAGAGCACAATCAAACCTCAAGTGTTATTTCTTAAAATATTTTTGAAAATTATTTTGCAATTGGTTTTGACTGTTCAAGTTGATGTCTCTAAAAACCTTTTGCTCCAAGTGTTCCTTCATCTTTGGACATTGTACTTCATGTCTTCTCTGTGTTATGGCTTTGAAAATGTCTGACCACAAGAATTGTCAAATTTTTCATGTGGCTTGGGAAGAAGATCATGCACATGATCACAGTGTGTTCATTCAGAGTTGTCTTTACTGGAGTTTTTCCCAATGTCTCCTTCTATCCCAGAGCAGTTACAGCAGGGTGCCAGTACTTACTCCTCACTCTTAGAGGGGCTGTGACAGGTCTGTTTGTGTGTGGGACCAGCTGAGCATCTGAAGTTACTCAGCAGTTACTGTTCTTTGCTGAGGCTGGAAAGAAGTTTAGCAGCAGCTGATCCTGGGAACTGCACAGAGGAAGGGATGCTAAAGGTGAAGAAAATGGTGTGAGCTATAACCCATTCAGAAATATTCTGCAATATTGAAAACATCTGATTTATAACATCATGGAGACATTCATGTACACTTGTGATAAAAAGCTTAAAATCTCTCAGGCCTAACTACAGCTTTGTTGTTGATATAACCATCATCAAAGAAATAGTTACAATTAAATTTGTATTTGCAGCAAACAAAGATTCTAGGAGAGTACCTTTTGTTTTGAAAGTTTTCTTACCATTGGAAAAATTTGGAATCATGGAATGGTTTGGGTTGGAAGGGATCTTAAAGCTCACCTTATTCCATACATCTTATGTCCCTGGGCAGGGACACCTCCCACTGTCCCAGGCTGCTCCAAGCCCTGCCCAGCCTGTCCTTGGGCACTGCCAGGGATCCAGGGGCAGCCACAGCTGCTCTGGGCACCCTGTGCCAGGGCCTGCCCACCCTGCCAGGGAACAATTCCTGCCCAAGATCCCATCCAGCCCTGCCCTCTGGCAGTGGCAGCCATTCCCTGTGTCCTGTCCCTCCAGGCCTTGTCCCCAGTCCCTCTGCAGCTCTCCTGGAGCCCCTTCAGGCCCTGCAAGGGGCTCTGAGCTCTCCCTGGAGCCTTCTCTTGTCCAGGTGAGCACCCCCAGCTCTGCCAGCCTGGCTCCAGAGCAGAGGGGCTCCAGCCCTGGCAGCATCTCCGTGGCCTCCTCTGGCCTGGCTCCAGCAGCTCCACGTCCTCCTGCTGCTGTTCCCCAGGGCTGGGGCAGCTCTGCAGCTGGGCTCTCACCTGAGCACAGGGGCACAGGGGCAGAATCCCCCCTGCCCTGCTGCTCACGCTGGGGGCTCAGCCCAGCACAGGGGGGGTTTCTGGGTCAGTGCCCATGGCCGGGGCAGGCTGAGCCTCTCACCCACAACACCCCGAGTCCTTCTCCCCAGGGCTGCTCCTGATCCATTCCCAGCCCATCCTGGGTTTGTGCTTGGGGTTGCCCTGACCCAGGTGCAGGAGTTCTGCTTGGCCTTGGGTGAACTTCATGAGATTGGCTCGGACCCACCTCCAGCCCATCTGTGCAGAGGTTCTGACTTTGCCAGCTGTGCCCTCTGGGCACTGCCTGTTGCACACTGGGGAGGCTGAGTGCCATCCAGGTGCTCAAGCAGAAGCTTTTGCTTAACAAAGGAATGCTTTTAGCAAAGGCATTGCTTCACTGTTGGGTTAGAGGTGTAAATGTAAATGTAATAAATTGAACCCACCACTGCCAGCTGTTCTAATAATTGCTCTAATGAGAAGAAATAGAACAAATTGGGGAAGATTTCATAGGAACAAACAGCTGTCAATAGCAGGAAGGATTGTTAATTAAATGCTATTAGGGATGTCTTCCTAAATAGCTAAGAATTGAGCTACTGAGCCAGTTTTCTTCATTCACAAACTGCTAAAAATAGAGGAAAGGAACAGCAAACTTGTGAAAAGAAGGTGACAAAACTGAAGCAGTCTACAACTGTCTCTGAAAGTGTACCTTGAGGCCTGGCTGTACATCCTGTTTGACATGACTGAGTAGGAGAGGTTGACACTTTCCTTGCGGGACAAAATGCTGTGTGAGGCTTTTGATTTCAGATATATTCATCATGATTTTTATCTTTTTTACAACAATGCTTAATCAAGCTGTTGAATTTATGCCGTGCTGGTTTATTTTGTGCATAAACACCTTACTCTGATTTTTCAAATACACATTTATGGCCTTTCATGTAGGGTTTTGTATTAGTCAGGCTCTTATTTTTCTGTGTGCAAATACTGTTTTCAATGCTGGGACAGATGATGACACATTTAGATTATTTGCATTTTGTGAATTCCTGAAAATGTTACTTTGCTTTTCTTTATGAAATCATACATTAAGATTCAAAATCTAAATTAAATCTTCATTTCCAGTGACATCGGGTTTTGTTCTTCCCATTCTTACTATAAGCAGGGGCAGATAAAAGAAAAAAACCCCAAATGCAAGTATTATTTATGCCTGGAAAATGCCCATGATAACACAGGCAGGTGATTGACTGGCACCAGGAAGGGGTGATAATCTTCAAGAGAACATACCTGAGTGCACAATGGACTCTAAAAAAATCTGCTATAAGAAATGCTTTGTTAAATGATTGCTATTTCCCACAAGCTTTAAAATTAAGACATTTCCATTGTGGTGACAATGCCTGTCATGTATGTGAATGAATTGTGCTCCAGTTAAATTTCTCGGTGGGGTTTTCAGCTGGTTCTTTCTAGAGCCCTTTGCAGATTCAATGGATGTTGCATTTCCTTCCTGTCTTGAATTGCTGTGTAAGGTGGCTGGAGCTTTTAAAGTCGCTGTTACTCAATAGGGTGGCAACATTTTATTAAGGAATAAGTATGTACACCTTGAGAAAATACATCCTGGTGAGAAATTCCTGCTGTCACTGTCATGGTTAGTTATCCCAAGGGATGTGCTTTGTGTCTCAGGTTGGAAATGGTGAAGGTTAAAATATCCAACTTCCCTGTAAGCTCTGAGTGCAGCTGCAATAGGTTTGTGTTTAGTATTCAGACAGCAATGCCAGAATCCTACACTCAGATAAAAGATGTGACAGGAGGTGGGGAAAAAACTTCTCCTCTTGCACTCGGCCATCAAACTGCAGCAGGTGAGTGATGGGAAAATGCCAGGAAAGAACAGAAATATCCATGGAGACCCCCAAAAACTCCATCTCAGTGACAGAGGTGGTATATTCAGCTCTTGGTGTGCATTTGAGGTAGAATTTCTTGTATGATTACTGTGGTTAAGAAGATTACCAGGCAGCTCTAAAATCCTGCGTGCACTCGGTTGTCTGAGAACATTAACATTTTTAGAAAAGAGCTCTGAAATCAGCTCTTCATTCTCCTGACGTTCATCCCAAGGAAGCTCTGCCACCAAGGTCAAGTTGAAGAGTTGATTTGTTGGGGGTGTGTGCATTTTGGTGATAAAAGAGCAAATATAATTTCTTACTTGGCTATTTATGTAATCAAAATTCCCACAGAAGTGGATACATTCCCACTAGTTTGACGACCTGTGACAAAGGAGCCTAGTAATTAATTTCAAAATGCTGCAAACCCCAAGGTAGTGTCCCAAGAATGGGCAAATGTCCAGAGAAGCAGCAAGGTTTGGTTAAAGGGAAAGCACGTTCTGGTTTTTTACTTCTAACGTGTCACTTTAATCCTCGCCAAAGACAATGGGATTTTTGTAAACAAGGATTTAAAAGAATGATTCAGGGAGAGCTCAGAGCCCCTTCCAGTGCCTGAAGGGGCTCCAGGAGAGCTGCAGAGGAAGTTTAGACAAGAGCCTGAAGAGACAGGACACAGGGAATGGCTGCCACTGCCAGAGGGCAGGGCTGGATGGGATCTTGGGCAGGAATTGTTCCCTGGCAGGGTGGGCAGGCCCTGGCACAGGGTGCCCAGAGCAGCTGTGGCTGCCCCTGGATCCCTGGCAGTGCCCAAGGCCGGGCTGGACAGGGCTTGGAGTGACCTGGGACAGTGGGAGGTGTTCCTGCCCACGGGTGTGGAATAAGATGAGCTTTAAGATCCCTTCCAATCCAAACCATTCTGGAATTCTGTGATTCTATGGATTTTTCAGAACTGTATTTCCAGCCCCAGGCACTCCCACTTGACTTCTACAAAGCTCATGTTGCTTTTCGGAACACTCACAGTTGTTATTTATAGAAAAGCTTTTATAGGGAAGTCTCAGATGCTGTAACTGTGGGCTCATTCCAGAGAATCTAAAGCTCAGTTAATCAGCCTCTCACATTTTCTTACTTCAGGTAAAGCAAGATTTCAGAATTATTTAAATCGTTTTAAAGCATGTTTTTAATTGTTTGCCTGCTGATGTTTGCTGTTAAAAAACTGACTGCAATATATTAATTTTTGTGATGGGTTTCCTTTCTCATCTCTTGCATTGACAGATGAATCTGGACTGCAAGATCCCTGTTAGGAAGGTAAGTTGGATGCTTTAGAGACTGTAAGCTGCCAGGAACTCTTTACTGTAGAAGAAGAAATTCTTCTCTGTGAGGGTGGGCAGGCCCTGGCACAGGGTGCCCAGAGCAGCTGTGGCTGCCCCTGGATCCCTGGCAGTGCCCAAGGCCAGGCTGGACAGGGCTTGGAGTGACCTGGGACAGTGGGAGGTGTCCCTGCCATGGCAGAGGTGGAATGGGATGGGTTTAAAGGTCTCTTCCAACCCAAACCATTCTGTGATTCTGTGACTCTGTAATGAAATGATGCACAGGTAGAGAAGTGCAGTTAATACCAGTTTGCTGAATGTCCCTGACAGTGGGATACTGAAGAGTCTCACTGCAATTAACACTTTTAAACTACTGAGAGATGTGGACTATATTTAATTTATTATTGTACTTCTATCATTAATAACACTAGAAACTGTGTTGATGTTGCTCAGATTTAAAGTGAAGGGATTCATCAAAGTGAGATGAGCATAGAACCATAGAAAATCCTGAGCTGGATCCCACAGGTGCCATCAGCCCAGCCCCTGTCCCTGCCCAGCCACCCCAACAAGCCCACCCTGAGCACCCCTGGCAACGCTGTCCAAACGCTCCTGCAGCTCTGGCAGCCTTGGGGCCGGGACCATTCCCTGGGCAGCCTGGGCAGTGCCAGCACCCTCGGGGGCAAGAACCTTTCCCTGAGCTCCATGCCAAGCCCTGGCAGGAGGGTCCTGGTTCATTTGGTTCTCCACACTGACAGTGAGGGGCTGGGATGTCCCACCAAAGGAGAGTCCTCCTGTCTGTAAATGAAATGTTCTCAGTGATTCTACGTGCCATTGACTCCTCTCTCCCATTTTTTTTATTGCCTATGTGGAAAACCAAAGAATTTATTGTAGCACATAAAATTGTGCAGTGCATGACTCAAGCCCTCTCCCATCCTGTTTGCTCAGTTCTTCTTGGTTAGATATGCAGCAGGAAAGGTCATTTACATGTAATTACTTTTTCTTCATTAACAGTTGCAATTTTCTTGACTGTGCAATGAGAGCATTGGCTTTCTTGATCAATAAGCAAACATTAAAATCCTACCGTTGCTCATGTTAAATATGATGAAAGGGAATCCAGTTTGAGATTAAATTAAAATTGCAGTAGCCAGTCTTGCCTGAAACCTCTGTGACTCAGGGCAGAAGGCTGATGAAGAAGGCTTCAGCTTGGATGCCAGATTCTTGGTTTCATATTTTCAAAGGCTCTGGCTACTGTAGCTTTAGGTGAGTTTTTGCAACATAAGCTTAATTTCTGTGTATGGTGTAATGGTGGTGATGAACTTCTAAATAACTTAGAATTCCTTCTTCCATAGTGTGTGGGAAGAACTGCAGATTTCTGTGTATCTCCTCCACGTAGCTGCCTTCATTTCAGTTGGGTTGTTACCATTTTATCTCCTTCTTCTCCTGGCATGGTCTAAAAGTGATGGTTTTGAGGGGAAAAAAACATAATCAGGGCACCTGAAATCTTAAAAGAATACATTTGATGCACACAGTAAAAAGAGCAGAGGGTGAAGGAGGTGGAAAAAATGACAAACAAGAAGTGCTGCATAGTAATCATATTGCATGTATAAAATAATGCTCATGTGATTGCAATTTTTACCTGTAATAAGTCCTGGGTTAGTCTGATATCTTGTACAACCCCTGACGGGACAGTGGAGCCAGCTGGGGTCAGTTTGCCAGGTAACAAATTACAGGACAAGAAGGAACAGCCTCAAATTTCAGCAGGGGAGGTCTGGGTTGGATATAGGGAAAAGCTTCATAGAAATGTGGTCAGGCTCTGTCACAGGCTGCTCGGGGCAGTGGTGGAGTCACCACGCCTGGAAGTGTGGCTGGGGCACCTGGGGACATGGTTAGTGGTGAACATGGAGGTGGTGCTGGGCTGATGGCTGGACTTGATGATCCTGGAGGTCTTTTCCCACCTTAATGATTCTGTGACTCCATAACCATTACAGAAATTGCAGCGTTGTGTAAGAGTTGAGTTGCCTGTAGCAACAGTTCCTTTCCTTCTGTTATGTTTCCTTCCCTCCCACTCCTTGCTCTAGAAGAAACTCTTCCCACAGCAAAACATATAGAGAGATATAATAAAGAAAAAAAGAGAAATAAATCCCACACACACTCTGGTATCATTTAAACATTTTGTCACTTTAGATTTCTGCCCTCTGGCCTGAAGCTGCCAGGTTTTGCTGTGTGGGTTTGGGGTTTTCCCCCCACCCTTTGGAGAAGGGGTCCTGGGCTCCAGGGGCTGTTTGGGAGCTGTTTGTACAGCGAGGTGCAGACACGGAGACACTTCCTTCTCAGTGGTTTGGAACAAAGCTGAGCAAGCTGTAACACAGCTTTGGTGCTGTTGTAGTGGTACCTGGAAAAAGAGTGCAATGGAGAGAACCAGAGCTGTCACTTGGGTTGTTGGATGTGACACCAGCAGACAGCAAGAGAATTGCCACAGGCTTCAGCTTCATGTATTTGTTGAAGGCTGGGAGAGCTGGGGGTGCTCACCTGGACAAGAGAAGGCTCCAGGGAGAGCTCAGAGCCCCTTGCAGGGCCTGAAGGGGCTCCAGGAGAGCTGCAGAGGGACTGGGGACAAGGCCTGGAGGGACAGGACCCAGGGAATGGCTGCCACTGCCAGAGGGCAGGATGGATGGGAAGGAATTCTTGGCTCCCAGGTTGCCCAGAGCAGCTGTGGCTGTCCCATCCCTGGAAGTGCTCAAGGAAGGCCAGGCTGGATGGGCTTGGAGCAATGTGGTCTAGTGGAAGGTGTCCCTGCCCATGGCAGGGGGTGGCACTGGGTCTTTAAGGGTCCCTCCCAACCAAAACCATTGTGGAATACTGTGATTCTTCATTTAAAGTTCAGTTTCAAATCACTCTTCACATTCCTTCAGGCTTTTTGGAGTATTTTGAATGGCTTTTTAGAACTTAGTGAAAAACATTGTTTCTGTATTGTTTATTGTGAAAGGAGGCTGTTTTTTCTTAGAGTACATTTCTGGGGGGTGTAAAGAAGGTTCTGTTTAGATATTCTGGGCTATTCATAGGCCATACAAAAATGTATTGGAGAGGGATGTATTTCAAAGCTTCCACAGATGTTTACATAGATGCATTGTTTTGTAGAATCAGAATCCCAGAATGGCTGGGCTGGAAGGGACCTTAAAGCACATCCAGTTCCACTGCCTGGACAAGGTCTCCTTCCACTGTCCCAGGCTGCTCCAAGCCCCATCCAACCTGACCTTGGGATCCAGGGGCAGTCACAGCTGCTCTGCCCTGTGCTAGGGCCTCAACACCCTCATAACCAGAAATATTTCTTCCTAATATCCCATCAAAATCCACTCTTGTTCAGTTTAAAGCCTTTCCCCCTTGTCCCATCACTACATGACCACTGTATGAACGAAGCCAGTGCAGCAGGTCCTGAGCTCTGCTGGAGCTGGGGCTGTCCCCCTGTATGCTCAGTGCTGCCATAACCTCATGCCTTGATTGTGATTTTTTTTTTTTTTTGCTATCCAGTTATCATCCTATGTTAGTGGTAAACCAGAAAGATTAGGAAGTGTTAAAATATCCTGAGCACTTTCTATCCTGATCTAAGTCAGATCAAAAGAGGATGAAAAGGTTAATCTGCTGCAAAAATATTTCCTCATTAGAAATTAGGAAGTAAAACCATTGGATACTGCTACAAGTGCTGCTAGTAATGGGAGTCAAGTTGTGATGCCAGATACTAAAGATTCTAACTGATGGAGCAGTCCCTACTCAGGGCAAGGGGCACAGATGGCTGAAAAAAACAACTACATGTGGGACAAGCCTCTGTGTGCTGCCTACAACCCACCAGCATGGCACTGCAGCCAAGGCCTGGTGTGTCCCCATAAAACAGCTGCCCTGACATGGGGGCTGGGTGTCACCAACACACGTTTTCAGCTGCAGCTGAGCATCTTCCCTTGTCCCTTGAGCATGCCCAGGCTCTGCTTTCCTGCTGGGGCAGAGATTTGGGCATTGTTATTTGCTCTGCACAGGTTTAGGGAAAATTCTCTGTCAGCACTGCTCCATGGGGCTGCTGGGGACAGAGGGGAATCACTCCTGGAGGCAGCAGTCTGGCTCCTGGTGATGCAGAGAGAAAGATGCAGCTGTACAAGAGTGCCTGAACCAGTGCTGGACACAGCCCCTCGCAGAAGGGTGAGCTTAAGACATCACCTAAAGCTTATTCAGGGTGAAAGAGCCTTTCAAATGATCCTCTCTGCAAATGAACCAACAATCAGCTGCAGCGCTGCCTCCAGCTCTGTGCCCCCAATACGGAGCACCCTGGGACGGTGGACGGTGTCCCTGCCATGGCAGGGGTTTAGAAAGGGATGTTATTCAAGGTCCCTTCCAACACCAATCATTCTGTGATTCTGTGATTCTATATTTCTGGGTGGAAATATGAACCTTTGCTATGATAAAGCATGTTTTAACTGAGTGACGTTCCCTTTAAATGCTGGAGATTGAATGTCAGAGACATTTCTGCTTTTATGACTTATTGCCCTTTTCTGGTTCCCTTTTTGAAGGTTTGAAATGCAGGGCAGACTCCTCAGGCTGGAAGGTACATTTCTGGTGAATCCCAAGTCAAGAGGACTGAAAGGGGTTGAGTTGCCAAAAGAAAGCCTGTGGGTCTGGGATTGCTAATGCCCAGATCCTGCTGAGATGACAGGAGGTGTTTTTTTTGTACAAAATGTGTGCTGTTCCGATGAATATTGCTGCCCATCTCTCCACCTCCAAACTCTGCTCCTTTGGATAACTTGGATTTCGCCAGGAATGGCGCTGCTCAGTAATTTGTTCTGTAGGATGTTGAGCCTTGCTCTCCCTGGCCCAAATGCAGAATGCCAGGAGGAAAACTGGCGAGTAGGCAAAGCCTCAGTCTAGAATGTGAGAGAAAGGTTCCTATCCTATTCCCATTTACTCAGTGCCTTAGGAAGGGCTGCACAGTCCCCATGTTCTGGCTCTGTAGCTTTGGGAGGTTCAGCTGCTCCCACCGAGCCGGGCATTGCCTTTGCTGCACCGGAGAAGGGAGAAGGCAGTGCTGAAGGTCCATGAGTTAAAGGCTCAGGCTCTGCCTGGGTGGCATGCCCCAGGATGGAAAGGGGACACCAGCTCAGGCAGAAGCACGTGGGAATCTCTGCAGGCTGTGCAGCAGGATGGGGAAAGCCCATTTATTACATCTGAGAGAGTGGCTCCCTGTGTGTGACGCCGAGTCCTTCGGCCGTGGTCATGTCCGTAACAACGGCCGGATGTGGCAAAACCCAAAACCACAAAACATTTCTGTTTCTCACAGGGAGCCTGGTGCAGATCCTGGGAGTGCAGCACAGAACTGTAAGGATGAACTCATGTGTTTATTGTCCAGCCTGAACAGACCAGGTTTCTAAGGATCCATCCCTACAAATACAGGGAATAATGCAAGGAGTGCTCCTGGGGAAACCCGCTCCAAGAATCCTGTGAACAGTCTGGCGTGAATGGCTTGGGGAAGTTATTTGTGTATGGAAAAATATAACCAGGACCTGAAAGTACCTGCTAGTTTGGATTCGTTTTCTTCTACACTGCCTTTGCCCTTGAATTGCCAATGTTTTTTGAAGGCTTAAACACCATTTTATTAATTTTTTTTTTAACGTACACCCCAAATGATCCCAAGATCCCTGAATTAATCTGGTGTTTGGCTACAACCACATTTTCTTCTTTTTCACCATTTTGCTCAGAATATTGGAAATGCTGAACATTAGTGCAGAACCGGTGTCTGGTTTTGTGGCTGGGATGATCAACTGCGGAGGTGGTTATTCCCTCCCCACTTGTGTGGATGCTGCAGGATACAGATAAGCTGCTTCTCTTTGACAGCAGTACTCATTTAAAGGTTTCTGTGCCATTGCCTGTCCCAGCCCATGGTGCCACTGGATTGTCACCCCCAGAGGAGCAGTGAAGAGTGGCCGTGCTCCTGGATGAACCTGCTCCGAGGCTCAGAGAGTTGAGGCAAAATTACACCGGGGACCCCTGGGCCCAGCTCCTCCTCCCCTGGGACTCAGTGCCCTGGAGAGCTGTTGGCACCAGAGGCACGCACTCCATTGTCACTGCTCCGGCCAGGCCAGCACTGGTGACAGCAGCTGTCCCTGTTTGCAGGGGTACTGATTCCCCCACAGAGCCACAGGGGAAGGATCTGGTGAGCTCCAGTTCCCTTCTAGGGAGGGTGTGTGACTGTGCCCTCAAAGGGCAGAAGTTACTCTTAGTGTTGTCAAATAATGAGTCATTTCTGATGGAGCTTTGAGGGCGCAGGCGGCGCCAGCGCAGGGACCGCCCGGGTGCTGCATCACAGCCCCAGAGCAGAGAAATCAGGAAATCGGGGCCCGGCTCTGCCCGGGAGCTGCTCCTGAACGTAGTGCCCGGCTCTGTGCAGGGCAGAGACTCCCCAGGAGTTCAGGGATCCAAGTCCAGGCTCAGCTGTGAGCTTCTCTGACATCGCTGCCTCCGGCCCCACATGGGCAGTGCTGAGAGGTAAGAGCCAGGTCCGGGGGGCGCTGAGGGCAGGCGAGGCGACCGTGCTGCTGTCCCCTCGGGCAGCAGGGAGGGGTGGGCACGGTGCCGAGCGTGGTGGGCAGTGGGGAATGCCCCGGTGTCCCCCGTTTTCCACAGAGGAGCTGTAGCTGCCCTCTGCCCGAGTGACCCCGGTGCGGCCGGGCGTTGCTCTGCAGGGGACAGCACAGCGCGGCCCCACCGAACCGGGCTGCGGCGCCGGGGTCCCCTCCTGCCACAGGGCACTCAGCTCTGGCACCGCCTCTGGAGAGCTTGAGCTCTCCAGTCCAGGGTTAAGACTGTTCTACCAACCCCCACTATGTATTTGTGCTGCTCATCCTCATTGCAATTACTCAGGTTTACCAATTCATAAAAGTGCAGAACAGTCCCAAAACAAAGGGGGCAAATATCTTCTCTCAAACTTTCTGCCTGCACACTCTGCTTGTGGGAACACTCATTCCAGTGATGGGAATCTCATGGATCAAACACATCCAGGAACAAAGAGCTGCTTTAGGACAAGGCATGTGAGTGTCACCAGGAGGGAGGTGATTCAGTGCTGTCCCTGCTGGTGCCTGGGTGAGGCCCTGGCTGGTGTCCAGGCTCTGCTGGCAGCAGGTGTCCGTGTGGGGGTGAGTGTCCATCGCCCTGAGCCCCAGGGCCAGCTGGGCAGAGGAGAAGCTCTTCCCGTTAGTACTCGAGTGGAGGATCTGTCCCTTCCCAGCACCAACTGCTGTCTGCACACGGGGGCAGGACTGGCCAGAGTTGCTGTTTTTCACCCGAAATTTCTGTCCTGGAGGAGCAGAAAATGAAGGAGAGTTGGCAGAGCTGTCATCAGCCCTCCTGGCTCAGCCAGCACAGCCCTCCTTGGACAGGATGTACCTTGGCAGGGGTGTGGAGCAGACCCTGTTCTGAAGCTCTGTGCTCATGAGGTCCTCACCATCCTGGAAGTGATCTGAGCTGCACCCAGTCACAGCAGCCTCTGGCTGTGCTGCTGGGGAACGGCACACAGTGGCTGCCCGAGCAGCCCCAGCTTCACCAGGACAACATGTGTGCCACGGATGGGCTGCAAGGACAGGGGATGGCTTCTGCTAGAGACAAAACTGCTGCCTTCCAATACAACCTTGCAGCAGCTGCAATTGTCCCTGTTTTGTTGTTGTGGATATGGGCTGGCAGGATCCGGATATGTCCTTAGATCCGCACAGCCAGAGAGGAGTTGACAGCAGTGATGCAGAGCAGTGATTGTGACTCACCTTCCAAAGGAGCAAAGTCATCTCTGCTCCGAGGAGCTCATCCCATGTCCCTGCCATGGCAGGGAGTTGAATTAGATGGCTCTTAGGTCCCTCCCAAACCATACCATTCCCTGATTCTATAATCTTCCCAAGGAGGTGACAGTGGGGATGAAGGAGAAAAAGACCCACAATTTTAAATTGCAAAGCTGTCATATGCATCCCAGCATGACCAGCTGGTGTCAGGGACAGCACAGGGACATTGTGCAATCATCCCACAGCCAGTGCATGTGACAGTCCCACCTCAGCCCAGCCTTGCCTGTGTCCCCAGTGCCAGGCAGCCCCCGCAGCAGCCGTGCTGCGTTCCATGTCAGCAGGGCCATCGCTGGTGCCTCTCTGGGCCCTGGTGACTCGGAGCTCCTGAAAGAGGAGGCGAAACAGCAAGTTCCTGGTAAAACCACATTACTCCCACACAGCTGTGGTGCTGGGCTCCTGCTGTGCCAGCAGAGCTGCTGAGAGCTGGGGCCCTTTCTTGGTGGCAGAGAGCAGAGTGCTGGTCCTGCTGCCACCCGTGTGCGGGACAGGTGTGTCCCCAGGACCCAGCTGGCACAGGCAGAGTTTGCAGCCTTTCCCTCCATCCCGTGGTGCGAGGCTGTGTGAGGGACACGAGCTGCACTGGCCAGGGGAGTCTGTGGGACAGCAGCCGTGACCTGGGACAAGCCAGCTCAGCCCCGTCCCTCCACAGCCCCTTTGGTTTCTTCTGCAGGTGGCAGCAGGAGAGGACAGGGAGTCCCTGATGCGCTGACGGTTGGCCATGTCTGGGGTGAGCGGGGCTGCACAGGGACACCAGCAATGCCAGCTGGCACTGGGGGGACCCTGGTGTGCCCCCAGGACCGAAGTGGGGTGGAGGAGGGCTCATGCCCAGTGCCCCTGGTCCCCAGCCAGGGTTTCAGATGGTCCTTGGGGCTGGCCCTGGTGCCTGGGGGGTCCAGCTCTCACTGTCCCTACTGACACTGCTTTTCCTTGCAGAAGCACTGGCCCCCTGGGACGCAGTGTGTCACCAAGCATGACCACAGCAAGCCCAAGCCCCGGGAGCTGGCCTTCCGCAAGGGGGACATGGTCACCATCATCGAGGCCGTGGAGGTGAGACCTGCGGGTGCTCAGGATACGCTGCACTGAGAGGGCACGGCCGGAGTGCGACCCCAGTGCCATCAGCTCAGCTGTCAGCGCCAGTCCCTCCCTTCCCAGAGGGATCCGCCCTTCCTTCCCTTGCTCTGAGACCCTCTCGTCCCCAGGGCAAAGGCTGGTACCGCGCCAGGCACAACGAGACGGGGCAGGAGGGGCTGCTGGCAGCCAGCGCGCTGCGGGAGCGCGGGGCCATCCGCGCCGACCCCAAACTCAGCCTGATGCCGTGAGTACAGCTGGGGTCACTGGGGGGCCCGGGGGACCCAGCTGAGCCCCTGGAAGCTGCAACAGCAGATGAGTCCAGCGTGTCCCCCCATCCATGTTTTGGGGACAGAGCATCCTGTAGCCGTGCCCTGGCAATGGAGGGATTTGCTGGGGCCAGAACCTGGCTTCAAGAACCCCTAATTGTGCCAACCCAGCTTGGCTGGATCCCGTGGAGAGGGGTTTCATGCAGTAGGGTCTGTGTAGCTTTGGCAGGGCTCTGCTTTCCCCATCTCGCTGCTGCCCCTGGGGAAGCCCCCTGGCTCAGCCCCCTCTCCAATGGCCCCTCCTCAGCTGGTTCCACGGGAAGATCTCAGGGATGGAGGCGGTGCAGGAGCTGCAGCCCCCCGAGGACGGGCTGTTCCTGGTGCGTGAGTCTGTCCGGCACCCTGGTGACTACGTGCTGTGCGTGAGCTTTGGCAAAGAGGTGATCCACTACCGCGTGGTGCACGAGGAGAACACGCTCAGCATCGACAGCCAGCAGTACTTCTCCAACCTCATTGACATGATTGAGGTGAGACCCCCGGGCAGAGGGTCCCACCGGTGCCAGAGCAGGGCAAGGACCTCATGGGCTCACACAGAGGCAGGTCCTTGTCCTGTTCTGTGTGGTTTTCATTGGTGTTTTACCTGGTGTAATTCTCTATCCCCTTCAAATGCTCATGGTTCCCACTCAGTTTGGAGTGCAGTGGGCAGATCTGGGATACCCCAAGGATGTCTCTGCAATCCAGCTGTGCCAACTGCAGTCACAGTCCCTGGCCAAGGGCCACATTACCCCTATCCCTGCTTATTCAGTGCTTCATGTAGCAGGAAGACCCTGGTGGCCTCTGCCTCTCCTGGACTTCGAGGCATTTTGCTGTGTCTCCCTCCATTCAAAGCCCCCTCTCACCTGCTGACCCCACAGGGCTCCCAGGCTGTTGTGTGAGCTCTCACCCTTCCAGTGATTTTTTCCTGGTGGTCCTTCCCTCATGCTGTCTCCTCTCCAGGGAGTTGCACTCTTGTGTTTTCCTTTTAGACACAACTTTTGGGTGACTCCTTTCCCTTCTCAGCTGCCCTAGCCCCACTTTAAAACTCCAAAGGTTGGTCCCATCCTGTCCCATCCTGTCTGGCTGCATCCTCTCCCATTGCCTCTGCCAACTGCCCTCAGCTGCTGCAGCACCTGCCAGGGGTTCAACCACACCAGTAGCACCCCATGTCCCCTGTGGTCCATCGTGGTGTTCCTCTGGCTGTCCCCGGAGGGGAGCAAGGCTGAGACATGGGCTGTCCTCGAGGGTGGCAATGGTGCGGTCTCATGGAACATCCCAAAGCTGTTCCCTGGACACCCCGACCCTGAGGGTAAGATCTGGCATCACCTCCACCTGTTCATCCCTTGACAGCATTACATGAAGGAGCAGGGAGCCATCTGCACCAAGCTGGTGAAGCCCAAACCAAAATCTGGGATGAAGTCAGCTGAGGAGGAGTTGGCCAAAGGTAGGGGATGGTGGGAGGGGGCTGTGATCTGCATTTTGGGGACAAAGCCCCACTGGTGGTGACTGCTAACCTGCCCTTGTGCCCATGCCCAGCTGGCTGGTTGCTGAACCTGAAACACCTCACACTGGGAGACCGCATTGGGCAAGGCGAGTTCGGAGGTAGGTGAGAGGATGGGGCTGGAGGTTCCCCAGTGCAGCTTCCCCACATGGCACTGCCTGATCCCCCTCCCCATCTCATGGCATGGGGAGCTCAGCCTGGGGTACAGGAGGGTGGATGTGGGGCTCATCCTGACTCTCCCATGCTCTCCCAGATGTCCTGCAGGGCGAGTACTTGGGGCAGAGGGTGGCTGTGAAGAACATCAAGTGCGATGTGACTGCCCAGGCCTTCCTCGCTGAAACAGCTGCCATGACGTGAGTGCTCCGTGCAGGCGTGGCCCGACCCTGCCTGTGGCCCGGGATGAGCAGGCACCTCCTTACTCAGATCCCCTCCGTTCCAGGAAGGTCCGGCACAAAAACCTGGTGTGTTTGCTGGGAGTGATCCTGCACAACGGCCTCTACATTGTCATGGAGTTCATGAGCAAGGTGAGAGTACCTGGCTGCTCCTCAGTCAGTGGGACCCATCACCACTTAGATTTGGGAACAATATCTCTGTCTAGGGGCTGAGTCATCATAGATGCCAGGCACTGCAGCACCTGCAGAAGGCAAAGTCTCCTGGCAGCCCCATCCCATTGGTCCTGACTCACTTTATCCTCCTCTGTCAGGGCAACCTGGTGAACTTCCTGCGCACGCGGGGCCGGGCGCTCGTCCCGACCCAGCAACTCCTCCTGTTCGCTCTGTAAGTTCCCCTCCTCCTCCGGGCTGGGACCCAGCGCCCTGCACGTCCCTGTACAGCCCCAGGGAACACTCAGTGACACGGCTCTGTCTCATTCGGTTGTGGCAGGGATGTGGCTCAAGGCATGGACTACCTTGAGTCCAAGAAGTTGGTGCACCGGGACCTGGCTGCCCGCAACATCCTCATCTCCGAGGAGAACGTGGCCAAAGTGAGCGACTTCGGCTTGGCCCGGGTCAACCCCAAGGGTGCAGATGCCACATTGCTTCCTGTGAAGTGGACAGCACCAGAGGCCCTGAAACACAATGTGAGGGACAGTGAGGGGGACAGGGCTGGTCATGGGGTCCTTCCAAAGCATCTCATGCCCTTGGGTTGCCCCTGCTTGTTCCCATTGCCACTGACCCATCCCTGCCCCACGGTGGCCTCTGGCACAGTCAGCCCTGCATCTCCCAATTCTGCCTCTGTCCTGAGCAAGCATGCAGTGGGAATTGGGGCAGGATGATGGGACTGGGGGGTGTTCACACCCTGGGGACCTGAGGGGGGACAGGGATCAGTCACTGTCCTCTGTCTTGCCCTCGGGAAGCAACGGGGACCCAGCGCAGCCCTCAGCTGGCTTCAGCCTCCCCTCTCCTGCCACCACAGAAATTCTCCTCCAAGTCGGACGTGTGGAGCTACGGGATCCTCCTGTGGGAAACCTTTTCCTTTGGACGGGCACCCTACCCTAAGCTGGTGAGCACTGTTCCAGGGAACACCACAGGTTACACCCCACTGGCACTGATGGGACAGGGACATCCCACTGCCCCCTGAGCAGAGCAGGGAAGGGGGTTGCCAGCTGGCTTCTCCATCCTGGCAGGCCCTGAAGGAGGTGACGGAGCTGCTGGAGCAGGGGTACCGCATGGATCCCCCCGAGGGCTGCCCACCCACCATCTATGCCCTGATGAAGAGCTGCTGGGAGCTGGAGCCAGGCAAGCGCCCGTCCTTCAAGAAACTCACAGAGAAGCTGCAGAAGGAGCTGAAGCACCTGAGGGATATTTAACCCCCATCCTGCTACCAGGACACAGGACCTGAAGTCCCTAGACCCTCCAGCGTTGGGAGTGGCAGTAGGGGGCAGGAACAGGAGGGCCTGTGGTGCTGCTCTCTCCCTATGGAGATGGGGTAGCAGCCTCCCTCCATCCCAGCATGGTCCTTCTACCCACCACACAGCCCAGAGAAGGTTGCCATGGGATTGATCTCCCCTGGCCCACCAGAGTGGGGAGCACAGACCCCAAGGGAGCCAAGCCCACACCCCCTGTGCTCAGCCCCAGGAGCAGATGCTGCGTGTGGGGTCCCTTCAAGCTGCGACTCCCAGAGATGGGAGACAGGACTGAACATCTCCACTCACTGGAGGATGAGACCCCACCCTGACTCAGCCCTGCCCCAGTGCCCAGCCCCACACGGGGATGCTGGCACAGCCAGCTAAACCACATGGATTTGGGCTTTTTGATTAAACCAAAGAAATTCATTCAACAGCATCTTTAAGCCTCTGGGATGAAATTAGGCCTATGTCTCACTTGGGGCCTGACAAAGCCCAGTGAAAGGCTTTGGAGGGGCCAGGAGCTCTGGCCCTTGGAACCCCCCATGCCATCCAGCCCCTCTCCCATCGGGGCTCTGTGCAGCAGGGGATTATGCTTTAATCAGAGCCTGTATGGGAATTGCTTTCATATAGATTAGGGCACGGGGCGCATCCCAGCCGTGGGGAGCCCCCGGCCCCGCAGGCTGCCGAGCAATCTCGGTCTCGGTGGAGCGGGGATTAGCGGGGGCACGGGGCTGCCGCGGGTGGGTGTGCACCGCCACCGCCTCATCTGCTGCCAGTCCTTTGACCCTCGACTGGGTTTTTTCAGCTAATCCTCTTGTGTCTCCTCTGTGCTGACTTCCTGCACCCCCAGTCCCCCTGAGTGCATGGTTCTGGGTGCCCACGGCATGGTGCTCTCCCAGGGCTTGCCCCAGTCCCGTGGGTGCTGACCCAATTTTGGACCCATCTAATGGGGGATATTTCAGCCTGACCCACTGTGTGATGCAATTTGATGACTCCTTCCACCTCCCTGTCACTCTGATGAGGCAGCACCTGCTGTCCCCCCACGCTGCCACTGTCCCCTGCAAGAACCCTTGGGTGCAGCGAAGGGAAGGTCCTTCCACCCTGGCTGTGCCTTCCCCTCCTAATGCCTTAATCCGCGCCTGATCCGCGGCGCCCCTGGGGCTGGGCCCACTGACCTTGCAGGCACTGGGACCCGGTGGGCACCTTGGGGCAGGAGCTGCCACCACCACCCACCATGGCCTCCTTCTTCACGGCCGCCCTGAAGAGCTTCCAGGGGGGCAAGGACGAGTCCCCCAAGGGGGCCCCCAAAGATGACAAGGCAGCTGCGCTGCCCAGCAGCATGGCCCGCGAGGAGTTTGAGGAGTACCAGCGGCAGCTGCTGGAGGAGAAGTAAGGCTTTGCTGGGGCTGAGTGGGTCACTAGGGTCCCCCAGCACTCCAGAATCAGGATCCCACCTGCTGTGGGATTTCCCCAGGGTGGCACAGGACAGGGACAGGGAGGCAGCTGGGGCAAGAGACAGTGCAGAGCAGGTGCCCTTCAGCGTGTCTCCCCCACCGCGTAGAAGGTCCATGGAGGTCCTGGCACAGGGCTGTGACAGCACTTTTGTGCGCCACAGGTGATAAGGGGAGCCCCCAGGTGTCAGAGCCCCAGGATGGTTCCAGCCAGCACCCTTGGAGCCAAGGGATGGGGGTCAGCACGGGATTGGATTCAGGTCCCACCTCCCTAGGACTGGGTGCTGTGGGAACCCAGCAGCTCAGCACCAGGGAGATGAGAGGCTGCAGGAGGAGCGAGTCCCTGCAATGGGCGCCTTCATCAACCACCTCTGCATCTGGGTGCTGAGCTGGGTGGACAGGATGTGGCTCCTGCTCCTAGATCCCCACTTAAACCCTCTTGTGGGTCTCAGACCTTCTCACCCTCCTGCCCTAGACCTGCTCTGCAGGAGGAGCAGGGTGATTAGGGTTGGGTGGTCCTGGGGAGCTCAGTGAGGAGGGGGTGATGGTGTGGCACCTGCTGCAGGATCGAGCGGGACAAGGCGTTTGCACAGAGGAAGGCAGAACGGGCCACGGTGCGGATGCACCTGCGGGACAAGTACCACCTGGCCCAGGTAAGAACCAGCCTGTCTGCGGACCCGGGGGCTTCCCTTTGACCCTACATCGACCGGAACAGCCTCAGGCCCACGGCTGCCGCGCTCCCCTGGGGCTGGAGGGATTCCTGAAGAGGGCAGCAGACGGCCACTGTCTCCGCCTTACTATCTGCTGCCCACTGTCCATCCAGCGTCCGAGTCTGGCACTGGACAGTCCTGGAATCCCGCCGTGTCCCCAGCCCCCTGGGACTGGCTGTTCTCTGTCCCGCGTCCTCCGCTCCACCCTGGTAGGCACCGCGTTTGTCCCCACCCGACACCTCTCCCACTCGCGTTTAGGACGAGCGGGACGATGCCCAGGTGCACGTGGCCGGAGGGGCGGTGGAGCTGCCGCAGGACCTGGCAGCCATGGTGCACAGCGAGGAGGAGGAGGAGGATGGCAGCGCCGGGGCCTTCGCCTTCCTGGCGAAGCTGAGGCAGGTGGAGCTGCCGGCGCTGCGGGACCGCGCTCTGGGCGGCGTGGATCAGGTTAGGGAGAAGTGCGCCCTGATGTAGCACCGCTGCAGGGGACATCGGCAGCCCCTGTCCCCGGGAGCCACGGGATGCGGAGGCTCTGGGTGCCTTCACTTGGGGTGCGGGTCCCAATACACGTTAGGCGTGGGTCTTCTTCCCCAAAACCATTCCCAGTTGTTTTCCCCGGGTGTGCAAGGGTGCCGAATGCCTGGGTCCCCTCCAGCCGGTGTGGTCAGGTCCCTCTCGCGGTGCTCCTGGAGTGAGCCCCCATATGAGGCAGGTCCCTGACACTGTTACCCCCCTCACCAGCCCTGGCACCCTGCACCATTTGGCTCAATAAATACAGCATTTACAGCACTTGCCAGCACCATTCTGGTCGTCCTGCCACATCCTGCAGCCACACAGTCCCTGTCCTGGTTGGTGAGGGGACATGATGACAGCACTGGAGCCGGTCTGCCCCATATCCCCTGAGCCACCAACCAGCTTGGCCACTGTGTCTGTCCCCCCATTCCGCAGGAGCCCTCACTGGGACCCCCTTGGCTACCCCTTGGGGACAGCACCGGGAGCGGGTGTGGAGCATTTACTCCCGTACTCGAGCATCCCCTCGGTGCGGGCAGCAGGGGCATCCCTTTGGCTGGGCGAGGGTGCCCGGCTGCCTCTTGCCCTGCCAGGGACTCTGTCCTGGGCGCTCGGTAGCAGCGCTGGCTTAAATGCCGCCGCGCCGGAAGGCCGGGGGCTGCTGAGATCACTAATACCTGCCTATTTTAGCGAGGTCTAATCTTCCTGAGTCGCCTGTCCCCGAGGACTAAGCTCGCTGAACCCGTGTAAAATGTACTGGGCCCAGCGCTGGCCCCAGCGGCACCTCCCGCCGGAGCCGGAGCCGCCGGGAATCACGCTGTGTGTGCATGAAAGGAAGGACGCGCTGAGCCGCCTCCATCCTCCCCACGCCGCTGCCATCTGCTCCGGAAAGGCTGCGGGGACGGCCCTGGCCGGGCTGCCCACGGCCGCGCTGGCCGGGCTGGGAGGGGGCGGCCGGATCCAGCGCAGGTGGGCTGGGAGCTGTCCCCGAGCTCCGCGCTGCCGCCAGAGCCATCGCGCTCAGCTGCCGCTGAGGAGCTGGAGCGCACGGAGCAGGGAGCACCCTGGAGGCACGAGGTGCCCGGTTCCCCCCGGAACCCCTCCGGTACCAGTGCAGCGGCTGGTGGCTGCTGGAGCATCCCAGGGAGCGTGAGACAGGCTGGGCCTGACACGGGGGAACCTCGGGGTGTTTGGTGGCCCCACTGTCCCTGCTGACTTCATCACCCCTGCTGTCTCTGCCATCGTTCTCATCCCCGTTCACCAGCGTTTCTTCAGAACTCAGGAAATCTCCCTTCAGGCACAAACCCCACCTGTGGGATGGGACCGTCTGTGCCACGCCAGTCCCTCGCCAGGATCCTGACAGGGTGTTAGCAGCTGTGGCACCCAGCACAACGCTGATCCCACCCCACATCGCCACCAAGTGCCAGCTGCTGGGATGGTGGCACTGAGGTCCCCAACGAGCTCTGCCACCCCACCTCAGTCCTCCATCCCCGTTCCCATCAGGGTCCCATCCTGCTCTGATGGGCAGCCCTCTCCCAGTGTTCCCAGTGGGGCTGCATGGGCACTCCCAGCGCCAGCTGGGATTCGGGTCAGGACCCTCCGCCAGGTCTCCTTGGCTAATCGTCCTGCCCCCCCGCCCTCCCCATGCTGCCACCTGCCTCCCGCTCAGCACCCTTTTGGGTCACCCCTGCTGCCTCTCCGCCTGCTAAAGGCCTCTTAATGAACTAAAAAAGTGATAAATCCCCGGCCGAGCTGGTCACGTGAGGCCGGTGGCCCCCGGCCGCCCCCCGGCCCGACCCCCGCCTCCGGCCCCACCGCCCCGGTAAGCTGACGCAGCGTCTCTAAGCGTTAGCAGCTTTGCGCGCTAATAGGATTAGGGAGGTTTAAAACTGTCATTTGAGTGAACTAAACCCCCTGATACTCTGCATTGCACCTTCTTAACCAATTTGCCTTCAATTAGGGTAATTGGGAAACTAGCAAAGAAGTATAGCATTAATATTTTAAAGTGATGAAGCGATTACGGGCCTTGGACAAGGAAGCAAATCAATTTGCTATCTGCTCCTAAAAGGCAATTATAATCATTTGGCAAATCAGCCTGCTGCCTCCCCCCGGGAGAGGCAACACCTTGTGGCGGCCGCGGGGCCGGCACGGCACACAGAGCGCGGGGCCGGGCAGCCGGGCAGGGACCCGGCCCCAAAAACACGGCACCCCGGGGACCTGCCCGCACCCCGGGCCAGTGGGGCACCCTGGGGAAACCTGCCGAGGGCCGTCGGGGTGGGGCACACGGCTCCTGCACTCGTCACGGAGGCCAGCATGGGCATCGGGGCAAGTGGGGTCCGGTTTGCACCCCTGTCCCACACATCCCCCTGCCCCACACATCCCCCTGTCCCACACATTCCCCCAGCCCACACATCCCCCCTGTCCCACACATCTCCCCTGTCCCACACATCTCCCCAGCCCACACATCCCCCTGTCCCACACATCCCCCTGTCCCACACACCCCCCCTGCCCCACACATCCCCCCTGCCCAGGGATGTCCCCAGCACCTCTGCAGGCAGCAGGTCCCTGCTCTCCCCTGCACTCCTGCAGCGCTGCATGGCACGGGGGTGTCACCCCAAACCCAGGGGCTGCATGGCCTGCCTGTGCAGCTCATGCCATCCCTGGGGTGTGGTCTTGCTGTCCCCAGGGCAGTGCCAGCTTGTCCCTGGGGTGGTGGCACACTGTCCCCAGGGTAGTGGCGTGCCATCTCCAAGACAACATCACACTGTCCCCAAAGAGGTGTGAGACAGGGCAGGTGAAGCCTCACAACCCCAGTGGGGGACAACGGGGTGGCCTCGGGGCCCACCAGGACACAGAGGGGGCTGCTCACCAACAGCAGCTCTGGTGGGGAGGGCACAGACCCACTCCGGGGCCAGCAGCCACCTGGCACAGGGTCCAAAACCCCCACAGTGACATTTGCCATCTGAAAGGGGAAGCGTGGCCAGGAGGGGAAGGGAGTGGGAGGAAGCCTAGACAGGCCCGGGGGTGGCGGCGGTTGCAGGTGGCAGGAAGATGGTTTTGGGAGAAAGTAAAAGTGAGCAAAGAAAGAAAAGGGCAAAATCCTTGGTGGGGGCTGTGGGCAGCACCAAGCACAGCCCAGGACCTTCACCATGATGTTTCCATCATTCTTTGGAGCCCAGAGGCAGCAGTGGGAGTGCAGAGGAGAGGAATGGTAGCCCTGCCCCTCAGCCTGGCTGCCTTTGTCCCACGCCCCCTTAGGCCAGGGCCCATGGGCACCCCCAGGGATTGTCCCCTTGGCTGAATCCCACAGCTGCTCCCCACAGGGTGTTCCCATGCCTGGCCCAGTGCTCAGTCCCATGTCCATGGGTCATCCCCACACCTGGTCCCCATGGCCGCTCCCCACGCTTGGCCTTCCTGCCTGGTCCCCTGCTCTGGTCCCCGTAAGTGTTCCCTGCCTGGTCTTCACATCAGGTCCCCAAGGCTGTTCAGGGGGGCTGGTCTCTCTGGCTGGTCCCTACACCTGGGCCCACAGCCAGACCCCAGAGCAGGTCCCCAGACCGTGCCCACACCCTGGGTCCTCACGCTGGACCCCATGCCTGGTCCCCATCCCTGTCCCCACGCTGTCCCCATCTCTGCTCCCCACATGGACAGGGCTCTGCAGACAGCACCACTGGGAGCCACAGGGCCACCCACGCTGTCACAGGGCCACCCCCAGGCTCGCCATCCCTGTCCAGGGGGGACAACACCCATCACTGCAGCATCCCCATCCCACTGAGGCTTGGGGCATCTGCCCCGGACCCCATCCCTGGGGCAGAGGCTCCACAGTCCAAGGAAATCCTGCCCCCTCCCCCTCCATCCTTTCTTCTCCGCTCCCCCTGTTTCTAATTCTTTCTCCTCGCCCGTAATGAGGGGATTACACGGCAAACTCCAGCAGGACGCCTTTGTGGGGAGACAATCCGAGTGGGGAAGGCAGTTCGGGGCTTTGTCCGCCACTGCCCCCCCGGACCCGTGCTGGGGGGACATTTAGAGCAATTACTTGTCCAGAAAGTAACTGTCAATCATTCTTAAAGGGGAAGGCCTCCAATTAATAACCTCGTCTTAATCCTTTGGACTCATTTCCAATCTGCGGTGCCTTGGTGACATCTGCAACACTAAATAAAGATTCTCCCGAGCCTTAGCACGGCGGTTCTGTGACAAATAAGAAGACTAGAGGCAACTTTGGCTGCCAAAGCTGCGAGATTGGTGAGGTTGAGCCGCTTGTTTGGTTCCCGGGAGGGACCAGCAAAGTTAAATACTCCTGGAAAAGCCGAGTTGGGCCCAGCAGGTAACGCCGTTTTTTTCCAATTCGGGACAAAGCGCCGAGGGAAGATGCTGAGAAAGGGAGTGGGTGTCCCCAGGGTGTGCCTGGGGTCGGTGTTGGGGACGGGGCTGGCACCATTTCGTGGGGACTCAGGAGCGGGTGCGGGCGCCCGCCAGTGTCACTCGCCCTGAATCACACAGAGCCAGGGGCAGGAGCCACCCATGCTCTGACCACCCATCCCTGGCGGCTCGAGCCCAGGGAGCCAAATTCTGGCAGCCAGGTGGGCTTCCAAAGCAAAGAATGGGGTCCCAGTGGAAGGTGGGGCTGTCCCTGGACTGTCTCTCCCACATCCCCTGCTGACAGTGAGGACACCTGTCCTCACTGATGCTTTGCAGTGCTCAGGAAGTGAGGGGTTTTACCCACTTTGACTGGGGCTCAATGTCATTTCTGTTGCTTTTTTGGGTGTCTTTACCAGCAGCCATTCCCTCCCCACAGCTAGCAGCCCCCACACGAAAACCGTGGTCTGGAGCATCGAGGAGAGGGGGGAAGAACTCTCCTGAGGTGTTGGATCCTTATGGTTCCCAGCGCAGTTTTGCAGCTTAAGGGCTTAAACCCAAAAATTGCTGCTAAACCCCCAAAATTTTGGGCTTAAACCCAAAAATTGCATGACAGTGGCTGCAGGAAGATGTCCTTTGGGAGCCAGAGTTTAGCAGTTCCCCACCCCCAGCTCAGCATGGCCTGTTTCCAGGCAGGATTCCCAAAACACCAGTGGCAAAAGCTTGGGAGTCCTGAGGCCAGTCCCTGGAGGATGGGGAAAATGGGGGGTTGGTTGGTGCTGATGTCTCCAGCCTGATCTGTAGTGCCCCCCCTGCCCCGTTCCCCACTCAGGGACATTCTGTGCCCCCCAGCCAGGCCGAGGCAGATTGGGGCGGGGGTCCTGCCCTTGCCCCCATCCCGCAGGGTCTGGGGTGCCACCCTGCTGCCGGGTCACTGCTGCTCCGCTGTTCTGCTGCTCTTGGCTCATCTGTGCTCCCAGGTTGGGCTTTGCTGCTCTCTGGGAAGTTTTTGCCTCCTTTGCTTTCTGACGGGGTCAGGGGGTGAACCATGGGGCTCTGTCTCTGTACCTCAGCCCTGTCCCCCACCGTCGCCCCTCTTCTTCTCCTGCTTGCCCCATCTTGTCCCCAGCCCCCCCAGCCTCTCTCACTCATCCCCCCAGTGCCCATCTCACCCATTCCCATTGCTCCTTCCAGCTCTCCCCCAGCTCTGGCTCCCCCCCATTGCTCCATGGGACCATGGGACATGGCTGGGCAGGGCAGATGGGGATCCTGATGGGGTGCTGGGTCCCTTGGGAGGGTGCTGTAGGTGCTCAGCCCCCTTCTCTCCTCTCCTTGCAGGTGTGGAGCTGCGCAAATGAGAAGCAGGTAAGTAAGAGCAGGATGTCAGTGGGGGACCCCATCCCCTCCCTGTGTCCCCAGCCCCAGAACACACTGTGCTGCTCACACAGTGACCACAGGGCTCCTGCTTCCCCCAGCGCCCCCCCCCCAACCGCTGCCTTCAGGCACCCCAGGGTGCAGCACCCAACACCCCTGCCCTGACTTGTGGCTCCCCTGAGGCAGCCTGAGACTGCTGGGCTGGACCCAGAGCCCCTGGGGCTACAGACACCCTGCCAGGGGCTGTGGGGTATGGGGGGGCCTCCAGCTCCCAAAGGCACACACACTCTGCTGCACTCCCTGCACCACACCCTGCTGCACTCCCTGCACACCAGCACCACATGTGCACAGCCCTTCTGGGAGTACAGCACCCACTGGGTGTGCAACACACGCTGCACACGCTGCACACACTGCACACACTGCACACACTGCAGACACTGCACACACAGCACACACTGCAGACACTGCACACACAGCACACACTGCACACACTGCAGACACTGCAGACACTGCACACACTGCACACGCTACACACACTGCACACGCTGCACACACTGCAGACACTGCACATGCTGCACACGCTGCAGACACTGCACACACTGCAGACACTGCACACGCTGCACACGCTGCAGACACTGCACACGCTGCAGACACTGCACACGCTGCAGACACTGCACACACTGCAGACACTGCAGACACTGCACACGCTGCACACGCTGCACACGCTGCAGACACTGCACACGCTGCACACACTGCAGACACTGCACACACTGCACACACTGCACACACTGCACATGCTGCACACACTGCAGACACTGCAGACACTGCACATGCTGCACGTGCTGCACACACTGCACACACCACACACCCACAGCACACGCTCTGAGCACACCACAGCAGCACCAGGCACACGCTGCTCGTGTTGGCTGCACTGCACAGACACAGCACACGCTGGGCAGGCACTGCTCATTGCCACACACGTGCACACACTGCATGTGCTGCACTGCATGGTGTGTGCCACAGGCTCTGCACGTGCCTCTGCTGCCTGTGCCATGTGCACTGCACACACTGCACACACTGTACACACTGTACACTTCGTGCCCACAGCTCCTGTGCCACAGGCTGTGCATGCCCCACACACACTCTGCTCCCTGCACACTCATGCTGCACATGCCATGCATGAGCGCTGTGCACACACACTGTGCCCTGCGTGCAGCAGTGCAGACACTGCACAGCGTGTGCTGCATGCATGGCACACAGGCACTGCACCCTGGCATTGCTCCCGTGTGGCACAAACCACCCTGCACAGCCCCATCCTGCACACCCCCATCCCTACACACCCCCATCCCGCACACCCCCATCCCCACACACCCCCATCCCTGCACACCCCCATCCTGCACACCCCCATCCTGCACACCCCCATCCTGCACACCCCCATCCTGCACACCCCCATCCTGCACACCCCCATCCTGCACACCCCCATCCTGCACACCCCCATCCTGCACACCCCCATCCTGCACACCCCCATCCTGCACACCCCCATCCTGCACACCCCCATCCTGCACACCCCCATCCTGCACACCCCCATCCTGCACACCCCCATCCTGCACACCCCCATCCTGCACACCCCCATCCTGCACACCCCCATCCTGCACACCCCCATCCTGCACACCCCCATCCTGCACACCCCCATCCCGCACACCCCCATCCACGCTGTGCACTGCTGCGCACCTTCCATTGCATGCCCAGCCCAGCACCCCCATCCCCCCACATACTTGTGCCTCACTGGGAGCACCCCTGAGCACCCCTGAGCACCCCTGGGCCCCTGCCCAGGGATGGGCACACAGCACACAGTGCACACCCCACTGCACACACAGCACCCCACTCAGACACCCCTGTGTGTGCAGCCTGGGCAACAGCCAACACCCAGCCCCTGCTCGCTGCTAGGACCCCCATTACCCCCTCCCAGCATGAACCCACTCTCCTTTTCCCTCCCCACTCCCACTGAGGCATTAGGTGAGTCTTTGCTGGCGGATCTGGGCAATGCAGAGCCTTCCCCTTGCCCCAGGATTACAGTTTTATGCCCCATTTCCATGTCTGCCGACATCCTCATGGTGGAAAGAGACCCTTAATCCTCTGCAAATACTGCAGGAAGATTTCAGATGCCGGATAAAAAGCTTAAAGATGAAACGTTGCGAGGGTTGAAAATGCTTATAAGCGTCACCAAAACGGTTATTAGCTGGGGGACAGTGCTGGGTCACTCCCGCCCAGCCTGGGGACAGACACTGGGTCCTCCAGTGTTCCTGGGCCAGCCTTCTCCATGGAAGAGGCTGGACAAGAGGAGCTGGGGAGGAAGGAGGGAATTAACCCAGGCTTGGTCCCCTCCAGGGAGAGATCAGGTTGGCTCTCAGTGATGGCACTTTCACAAATCCTCCATTTTAGAGGAAATCTGACTTTTAGCACCAGCGGGTTCATTGGCCCGGTGGCATCTGACAGCAGAGCCAAGTGCGAGGCATCTCCTGGATTCTGGGTCAGTCCCAGGACCCCAGCTTAGTCCCTGGGACTGTGGATCAGCCCCCAGGACACCACAGCCCTGGGATCCTCTGCTGTGGCAGAGAGGATTACGCCTTTGCATAACCTGTTCCTAGGGCCACCCTACCTTCCCATCTCTCCGTTTACTTGTCCGTCCATCCCTGGGCTGGGGACATGTGCGGGGCCCAAAGCCCCCAGGCCCCTCTAACCCTGCAGTGCCCCTGCAGGTGCCACCATGTTCCTGAATAAGTGCGAGGGGGACCTGGGTGAGCTGCGGAAGCCGGGGGACGGCGAGAGCACCCCGCCGGCCGCCGCCGAGGAGGAGCAGCCCAAGAAGAAGCACCGGCGGAACCGCACCACCTTCACCACGTACCAGCTGCACGAGCTGGAGCGTGCCTTCGAGAAGTCCCACTACCCTGACGTCTACAGCCGCGAGGAGTTGGCCATGAAGGTCAACCTGCCGGAGGTCCGCGTGCAGGTAGGGAGGGCAACACCCCCGCAGCCCGGATCCATCCCTGCACGGTGGCAGAGGGACTCCAAGGTGCTGGAGAGCTCCTCTCAGCTCTCAGCTCTAGTGCCAGTGCCTCCCTCTGTGCCTCAGTTTCCCCACAGCTCGAGACAAGAGGGGCATCTCTGCAGAGCCAGCTGCTCCCAGCAAAGCCAGAGAAAGGGTTTAATGTTCTTCCATGGGGTCCCAGTTTGACTTACAAGGTCTCAGTTGGGCCCATGGGCCAGAGGCTCCGTTAGGGCACAGAGATGGTTCTCAGAAACGTTTTACCCCTCTAGTGGTGGCTGCTCCCATCCCTCCTGCTGCTCACATGGGCAAGTGGCCAAAAAACCCACCTTGGCTGATTGTGGCTCCTTCCAGGTTTTTGGGCTGGGAAAGCACAAGATCCTCATGGATTTGAGGGTTTTAAACCTGTTGGAGCAGGGCAGTGGGGCTGGGGATGACTTGTTCCTTAGGCTGCAGCAAAAGGCTCTTTGGGGGAGAGCAGAGCCTGGGAAGAGCCTGGGGTCCCACCAGTCTTCTCCCCACCATGCTTGTACTGACGGGGTGAGATCAGGGAGGGAGAAAGGGTCAGGGAGCTGAAGTAACAAACCCACAGTGAATGAAAGCAGTAGCCCCCAAACAAATGAACTGAATTCCCCAGGCCTCAGCCCCGGTCAAGACAATGCAGACTTTTTTGTGGGGGTCCAAAAACCATAAAGACACCTCTGCTGAGCTCTCTGAGCAACAACAAGTTTCATAGAATCACAGAATCGTTCAGGTTGGAAAAGCGCTTTGGGTCCATAGGGTACAACTGCTCCCCCAGCACTGCCAGGACCACCACCAATCTATGTCCCAAAGTGCCACATCCACATGTCTTAGAAGTCCTTCCAGGAATGAGGACTTCATCACTGCCCTAGGGAAGAAGTTTCCACTAATCTCCAACCTAACCCTCCCCTAGGGCAGCTTGAGGCTGTTTCCTCCTGTGCTCTCCCTTGCTCCCTGGGAGCAGAGCCCGATCCCCCCCGGCTGCCCCCTCCTGTCAGGGAGTTGTGCAGAGCCAGAAGGTTCCTCCTGAGCCTCCTTTTCTCCAGGCTCAGCTCTCCCAGCTTCCTCAGCTGCTCCTCATCCGGCTTGTGCTCCAGCCCTTTCCCCAGCTCCACTTCCTTCTCTGGACGTGCAGTTTGCACCAGTGCAGCCCAGTGTCCACAACAGCCGTGAGCAGCCCACGGAACCCTTCCCTTTCCCACCCAGCCATGCATCTTTCCTCCCCTTTTCTTCCTGCAGCAGACCCCTGTGCCCTGTGCTGCTCTGGGGACATGGGGACCAGCACTTTAATGAGCAGTTCCCACGGGGCCAGACGTCCCCACTGGATTTGGGTCACCAGTCCCTGTCGTTCCTGCTGGGTTTTGGCACAACTGTGGCTGTTTAACTTATAAAAGCTGTGACCAAGGGGCTGGGAAGGTCGGATAGCATTGTCCCATGGACTGCTGGGAGTTTGCAGGGCCAGGGTGCATGTTCCCACAGAGCAAAAGGGGCTGTGTGCTTACACCTCTCACTTCCACACCTTGGAGATGTCCTTGGTCTCTGGGGCTTGGTGGAGAGGTCTGGCAGAGGTGCTGGGGTTGCTGGAGTCCTGTAGGATAGCCCTTGTGGGTACCTCATACGGGACACCCCCACCTTGAGCACTCCCTGTGGGGCACCCCACATGCGATACTGCAGAACGGGGCACCCTGCCTGGGGCAGAGGCATGGGGCACCCTGCATGGGGCACAGCATGAGGGACACTCTGCAAGGGCCTAGCTGGGCACAGTGAGCTCACCTTGGCTCTCACCTCGCAGGTCTGGTTCCAGAACCGACGAGCCAAGTGGAGAAGGCAGGAGAAGATGGAGGCCAGTTCCATGAAGCTCCACGACACCCCTGTGCTCTCCTTCAACAGGCCCCCCATGACCCCCAACGTGGGGCCCATGAGCAACTCCCTCCCACTCGACCCATGGCTGACGTCCCCCATCTCCAGTGCCACCACGGTCCACAGCATCCCCGGCTTCATGGGAGCCCCCCAGGCCCTGCAGCCCCCCTATGCTGGGCACTCCTTCCTCAACACCCCCCCGCCGATGGCGCAGGGCATGCAGCCCATGGCCCCCGCGCCCTACCAGTGCGGCACCCCCTTTGTGGACAAGTACCCGCTGGAGGAGGTGGACCAGAGGAGCTCCAGCATCGCCTCGCTCCGCATGAAAGCCAAGGAGCACATTCAGACCATTGACAAGACCTGGCAGCCCATTTGATGAACGCTCCCCTCCGAGCTCCCCAGCCCTGCGGCAGGCGAGGGAGGACAGCGGGTGCTCAGCAGGACCAAAGCTGGCCCCGGGCAGGGATGCCGGGCTGCCTCTTCCCCACACTGACCCAGCACCGGTGGTGTCTGGGGAGCGAGTCTGGGTGCTGGCAGGGCCCCACGGCTGGGGGGAAGGACTCCAGGAGAGCTCCCTTGCCTCTCTGAGGCACCAAGATCAGCTAAGGACCTGGCTGAGGCTCAGGCATCCTACTGTGCCACCGGGCCACTCACCACACCCCAGCTGGACACCTCCTTTCTCCACACCCCCTCCCCTTTCCATTATTATTAATTTTTTTTTTTTTAATGCTGCAGATTTAAACAAAACTGAACAGAAAGCTCTAGTTTTGTAGGGAGTACTTGGGGGGATGTTTTAGCTGCATTGGGGCATGCTGCTGGTCATGCCAGGAGATGCGCCGAGATCACGGGTGTATTGTGAGTAAAGAGAAAAGCTGGATGGCTGCTGCATGCTGGAGTCGGGCGCTGCGGGGCCGCGGTCGTGCCGTGCTCTCCTTAGCACGGCGTGGCTGCCAAGCCTCTGGCAGAAAGGAGCTTTCCGTGGGGGCACGGGAGCGCCATCCCTGTGCACCCTCCTGCCCTGCTCCCGCGGGATGCTGATGCAGGGCTGGGCCAGGTCCAGGCACAGGTGACCTGGGACTGGCTTGTGCTGCTCCGTGGCCTCAACAGCTTGTCACAGGTCCCCTGCTTGACTGCCCCGTGGGGACTGTGCCCACTGCCCCCCGCCCCAACAGTGCCAGAGGTGCCAGTGGCAGAGGGCTGCTGGAATGGTGCTGGGGGAGGATGGGTAGCAGTGGGACCCCTGAGACCTCTGGTGAGAGGAGGCAGCCGGCTGTGAGCCCTGGGCTCACCACAGCAGGGTTCTTGGGGCACACCACACCTGGCTTACTCCTTGCCAGTGTTCCTTGCCAGGTGGGAGCTGGGAAGTGATGACAAGCTGCTGTGTCCTCAGGAGTCTCCAGAGTGGCTCTGCAGCTCTGTCCCATTTGCCCACCCATTGGAGCTTGGGGTACAGCCAGTGGCATCAGCACCCTCACCGATGGCAAAGGCCAGCATGACTCCAGCACATCGCTGAGCCCACAGTGGCTTTGAGGTGCTTAAGCACAGCCGGGACAGCAAGACAGGGGGGCTTACCCCTGGGTGAGTGGGTGCCCCGGGTCCCTGGGATGCCCCGAAGTGTCCTAGGTTCCTGGGGTGCCCTAGTTCCTGGAGGACCCAAACGAGGGACAACCCACCTCCCACCAAAGGTTTTCCCCTGAAAATCTTCCCGCTCCAGACCTGACAAGAGCCCCAGCCGGGGCTGTGCCGGGGCAGCCCCATCCCCACCGCGTCCCCCCGGCGCAGACCCCGCTCAGTGCCAGCGCCCCCGCCTGCAGTCCCCCCCAGCCCGGGGTCTCACCCCGATCCAAACCCCCCGGGGCCAGACTCTGACGTCTCCAGAGCCCCGGGGTCGGGCGGGTCTGGCAGGGAAGCCAGGCGAGGCACTGACCCCGGCGAGACCCTTCTCCTTGTGCCCCGTCCCCCGGCTGCTGCTGCTCGTCTGTTTCGTTAGCGACAATTAAACCTTTAACAACCCATTAAACGCATAATCGATGCTCCCCGGCTCCCCGGCCCAGCTAATGGGGTGAAGCGCCCCGGCCGAGGCGAGCTCCGGCCGGCAGATAATGAAGCAACGGCTGCGGAAGTAATGGGGTTTGATCCGGGGGACGGGACGCGCTCAATGGGGGCTGCGCTTTTCACATGACATAATTGCCGAGGCTGGCGCCAGCCCGGGGCACCCCTCGGCCTCCCGAGCGCCAACAAAGGCAGGCTGGCGCTGGGAGCGGCAGCGCCGCACCCCCGGCTCGTTTGATCGGAGCCTAATTGGGGCGAGGGTGCTCCCCAGGCCGGCCCCGCAACCGCCCGAGAGCGCGGAGGGGCCCCGGCAGGAGGGTGCGCCTCCCCGGCTCCTTGGGCTGGGGGTTGTGTGGGTCATGGAAGCGAGCTGTTTTCCTTGGGGTGGCACGGGGAATGTCGGGGTACCCGCACTTGGTACCCCCCTTCCCTCCTGTGGGTGCGCCCGGTGCTGCGCTGCACCTCCTGCAGGAACGGGCAAGATTTCTGAGCCAAAAATGCCATTTAAACGCAGGGAGGGCGGAGAAGCACTGAGCCGCCTGGCCGGACCACTTTATTGGTGCTTTCCCCGGTGGATACCCAGCATGTGGGAGTTTGTGTGGGAAAAACTCAAGCAAAAAGACTTTTTTTTTCACCCTTAGATTCCAATCCTGTCCTGAAATCGCTCACTGCCCAGATGGGGCCGGTTCCTGGGGCTGGACTGTGAGGAGTGGGAGCTGCTGGGAGCGCTGGGGGTACCAGGGGGTGCTCCCACTCCCTCGTGGCCGAGCAGGAGCCCACTCGCTCCCATCCCTGTAATCTCCTCCCGCGGGATTTGCCCCCTAAGCTGCTTATTTCTCTCTATTTCTCCCAGGCCTGAACGAACCTAGCCCTGCCCCGGCATGACGCCTCAAGCCCGCTGAGCCGTGGTCTCTGGCACTCTGCCCCTGGCACTGCCTGGTGGTGGCCGGGCATGTGGGGCTGGCACTACTCAGGGACGTGGGGCTGGCACTGCCCAGGGATGTGGGGCTGGCACTGCCAAGGCATGTGGGGCTGGCACTGCTCAGGGATGGGGGGGTGGCAGTGCCATGCCCAGGGACATGGGACTGGCACTGCCCAGGGATGTGGGGGTGGCACTGCCAAGCCAGGGATGTACGGCTGGGGCCCACAGTCCCAGTCGTGCTGTGCTGTGAGACCTGCACCCCTTGGCAGAAGCCAGGATGGAGGGCAGCCTCCGTGCACATCACCTGCACCCCTTCCATCCCCTGGCCCCCCAGCAGGACAGGGATGGCACCGGGGGACTGCGGTGATGCGGGTGGGGCCTCACTGTCCCTCTACAGGGTGTGGGAGCTGGGGCCCTCGGGGCTCAGGTTCTCCTCGGGAGTGTTGACCCATGAGCTCTCCCCTACCCCCCAGCTCCCAGGGGCAGAGGGGCAGAGGGGGCTGTGGGCTGGTGAGGGGGCGGCTGCCCACTGCAGGTTGAGCTTGGCGATGAGCGGCCGCCCCACGTTCACCTGCTGCCGCTCCTCCACGAAGTCATCCATGCCCTGGTAGCGGTACTGCAGGCACACAGTGAAGGCCAGCTCCTGCTGCAGGGACACCAGCACCATGGGCTCCTGCCCTGGCACGGCCATGGTCACGCTGTGCCCCCAACACCGGCCCCCACTCGCCATGGCTCTTACCCGCAGCTTCTGCAAGCCACAGATCCGGCTGTAGAGGCAGCAGGAGGGGCAGCCAAGGCTCCAGACGGGCGCCAGCGGGCTGCCCAGCTCCTCTGGGCTCTCCTTGTTGGTGCACTTGAGGTCCACATCCAGCTCCTGCCATGACGACATCCACGTGAAGACCACCACAGCTTCCCCCCATTCCCCAGTGCTGCCCCGGTGGGGGTTTCAGCAGCTGCTCCCACCTCGGGAATATCAGTGAGCCGGGCCTCACACTTGGTGATGTCCTTGGGGGCAGCCACCACACGTGTGTAGATGATCATAATGTTGGAGAACTCGGCAGCGAAGCCCAGCTGCACGGTGACACCGCACTCAAAGCGGAGGTGCCGGCTCTCCGGCAGGACTGGGGAGGGGACAGGGAGCACAGGGCTGGGACCTGCAGGGGCTCAGGGCTGGAGCTGTACCCACAGGTGAGGTGGCCTCTGGGTCATCCCAGAGCAGGACTGCCAACACGTTGTTCCTGTCTCCAGGCTTCTGGCTCTGTGCTCGCAGTTTCTCCTCCAGGTGGGAGGAACCCAGCAGATGTTGTTCACAGCCTCTCTCTGCTCTTGGGGCTGTCCCCCCTCTACATGCCAGCTTGGCACAGGGTGGCCATGACTCACCGTGAGCCTTGGCCCACTGCAGGTTCCTGGCAGAGGACTCATCCTGGCCCGGGGGGCAGATGGGGTCAGTCAGAGCCCGTCTCTCTGACAGGTTGCTGCGGAGCTCCAGTGCCTGCCGGCCTCGCGTGATCTCCAGAGTGCCCATGTCTGCAGGGGCACAGGGGGTTGGCAGGGGCCACCAGGGAGCTCATTGTTCCCCACTGCTCCTCACTCACCCTCAGCCACCTTGTCTAGCAGCACCGTGATCTTCTCATCCTCCAGCAGCCAGCGCTTGAGGAAGGTGACGAAGATGCCGTTGGAGAGCTCACCCTGGCTCAGCTCATAGGCTTCAGCATCTGCACACCTGTGGGCACAGTGTTGGACAGTCATGGGGTCTGGCACTCGCTGGGAACTGGCCCCCAACAGGATGACAGCCCTAAGGAAGCCAGAGCTGGGTGTCCAGCACTCTTCCTGTTCCTATCTGTGCTGGGGACAGGCGAGAGCATGGCCAGATCCAGGATGCTTAAAGCATCACCAGCCCAAACCCCTGTGCTCTGGAGGAGTCTTGGAGCTTCATGGCAGCAGGTGCTGCCCAAAGCCAAGCAGTGCCATGGGCACCTCCCTGCCCTGTGAGGGACTGGGGGCTGCCGCTTGCCTAACCCCTCCAGCATCAAAGGTGGAGGGATGCAGCCGTGGGGGTCAGAGCCCCTGAGCTAGGCAGGGAGACTCAGCCTCACTGCCTGTGCCAGAGGATGGTGGGAGGGAACCCACGTGGCATAGCCAAAGACGATGTTGGCCGTGACCTCCAGCGCCCCAACCTGTGGGATGATGTCATCATTGAGGTTCCTGCAAGAGAAGAGAAGCTGGACAGAGTGAGAACCTGTCCCCCCCCAAAACCCACCCCAAAGCACACTGGACCTTGAAGGCTGCTCTGTGCCCCACTGCCCACCCATTGCAGTGTTTGCTATCTCACAGGGGCAGTGAAGTCTTGGGGCATTTAGACAAAGACAGTGGGTTTAGATGGGACCCTGGGAGTGCCCCGCTACCCGCCCCCAGTAGCCACCACCAACAGGTCCCTGTGCTGGCTCTCTCTGAGCGGCAGCTTGTCCCCAGGTGGGTGGCAGGGCTGGGTCACCTCTTGCGGCACATGTCAAGCAGGAAGATGTTGAGGCCGGTGCGGCGCTGCTGCATCTCCTGCAGCACCCGCTGCACGCACAGGCAGTGCTCTGACGTGTAGGCACTGGGCGCGTCGATGGGCACCATGAAGCTGTTGCCAAAATTTTCATAGCCATGCCCAGCATAGTAGAGCAAACCTGCTGGGGGAACAGAGGGCAGGTGACATGGTGACATCCCCTGACCTGCCAGCATCTGCTTCTTGCCTGGCTGCACCCCAAGACTCCACCAGCATAAAACCACCCAGCTCCCCCTGGGCCGCAGCCACCCTGGCGGGTGCTGTCGCACCATAGACGCCCTTGTCAAGGAGGAGGAGGAACTCATCGACGGCCATCTGCATCTCAGCCTTGCGCAGGTTCAGCAGCGACACCACCTTGAAGTCGAGCTGGCAGAGGAGGGCACCCAGGGCGTGAACATCCACGATGGGAGCCTGCAGCTGCTTGTGGTGCAGGTAGTGCATGTTGCCAATCAGCAGCGCCACTTTGTCCGTGGCTGCAAGGACGGGAGAGGAAGGTGTTGTTACAGAGTGGGACACACCTGCTCTCCATGCTGCCCACAGCCCACAGAGGTGACACCCAGCTCTGTGGTCCCTGGGTACCAAGGTACCTGTGGTCCCTGGGTACCCAGCATCATGGTCCCTGGGTACCAAGGTACCCTATGGCATCCCTGCCTCACTGATCCCTGAACCCTCAGGTTATGGGTAAGGGTTAGGGTTGGGGCTTTGGGTTGAGGGTTAAGGTGCTGATCTGCTCTCCTAATTTGGGTTGGGGCTGGGCTGCTGTTTCACTCTTCCAGTATGCTGCACCCAAAACATTCCTGGCCAAGTAAAGCCTTATGAGGTGACAATGGTGACACTGGTGACAGTCAAAGCCCCCCAGGGCCACCAGCCCCTCGTGGGCAGGCTCTTACCATACAGCTGTCCAGGGCTGCCATGCTCCAGGGAGGCTGGGAAGAGAGAAATGCTGTGCCATGGTCCTCCAATGCCAGGGGAGCATAGCAGGCAGAGCAGCATAGACCTGATCACTCTGCTCTCACCTACCTCCATCCCCATCCTGCCAGGAGCCTCCAGAGGTGAAGAGCCGTGGTCCTGTGGCAGAGGGGATGTCAGGGACACTATGTATGACATCACCTCCCAGCATGGGCTGCAGTCCCCCCAAGACTGTGCAGCCATGAGGGCTTTACTGGGAAGAGAGCAGGTGGGGGGGGTTACAGAGGTTTGTCTGAGGCCCTCACCAATCTCCACGTCCACCTCCTGGCTCCACACTTCATGGAAGAGGTTGAACACGTGGCAGGAGTAGCTGCCCCGCTCAGCCGTTGTCACCAGCTTCACCTGCCAGCAGGGCAGAGCAGGAGGCTGGGGCCGTGTGCCAGACCACGCTGCACTGTGGCACACTGTGCCATGCCATACCATGCTGTGCCATGCCAGAGGTCCCTGCATACCTGGAACTGGGGTGTCTGTGCCCCTTCCACGGGGCGCCGGTTCCTGAACCACTGGTACTGGGGTGGGGGGTTGCCAATGGCTCTGCACTCCAGCACCAGCGTGTCCCCCTCGGCCAGGCGGCACGGCCGCGGCTGCCGCAGGATCTGCAGCCCTGCCATGCTCGGGCAGTAGCCACTGGCTGGGAAAGGGACAGGGTGGCAAATTAGACACCCAGCCATGGCAGCGCTCTGCAGCGCTGCTCCAGGCCCCAGGTTCTGCAGCCACAGGCCCTGGCACCCATGGATGGCATGAGGCAGCAGGTATGAGGAGGGCATGTGACTCTTCTGTGGGCACCATCACCCCAGCAAGCCCAGAGACCTTCACAGCTGAAGGTCTGCCTTACATGGCAAATGATACCACTCAGGACCCATCCCTGTCCTGATGGGGCAAGAGGTGCCCTGCAGGAGATGCCCCAGTCAGGCAAGTGGTGCCCCATAGCTGCCAGCCCAGGGACAGAGATCTCAAGACCCACCTGAGCTGGGGCTGCTGCTCTTCTCCACCTGCACATGAGCCCACCTGGAGAAGGTGAAGGTAGCCCCACAGTTCACCCGGCAGATGTACCACTGGCCCGTGGGAGTGGCTGTGTTGATCACCAGCTCTGGGGATGTGGCTCCAGGCACCTACAAGAGAGGAGGCCAAGGAGTAATGTGCTCCCTCACCCATGCGGAGTGAGGGATGTGGGGGCCCTGATCAGTGTGACACATTGGGACCTCACCTCCTGCCTCCCACAGAACCACTGGTACGTGAGCCCTGGCGGGCCAGTCGCGCAGCAGGTCAGGGACACCTGTGTCCCCTCCGCCACCACCTGTGACTCAGGCTGCACCGTGATGCAAATCACATCCTGGACTGCAGGAGAGGAGAGACCAGCCTGGGCTGGCTGAGTCTCACACCACCCCCTACCATCCAGTCCCATCCTATCCTGCCTCACCCCCTCCCAGCTTCTCCTCTCCCAGCCCAGCCCATCCTATCACATCCCACACCTCTGGCTGTCCCAGCCATCTCATCCCACCTTGTCCCATTGGTATATTCAGTGCTATCCCATCTACACATCTCATCTGGTTTCAGTCTTTGCCATCCCACTCTGCTCTATCTTACCCTATCCCATCCCACCCTACCCCATGCTGTCCAAATCTGACCTCTCCCATCCAATCAGACCACATCCCATCCTATCTCATCCTGTTGCATCCATCCCACCCCACCCAGCCTGCCCAGCACCTCGCTACCAGAGCAAGACCCCCAGCAGGAATTGCTGTTCTTCACCCCCATGCCCATTTCCTCTTGCTGAGCCCCTGCCCCCGGCGCTCCCCTCCAGCCCGCGGCTCTGCTGCCCGTCCGTACCGGCGGCGCTGAGGACCCGGCAGGCCTGTTCGTGCCCCATGCGCTCCAGGCAGCCCAGCAGGTACCTGAGGGTGCAGTCGCGCTCGGCCAGGAGCTGCAGCAGGCACTGTGTGGGGCTGCCGCGGGGCTCCAGCACCTTCAGCGAGCACATCTCCAGCTCCTCCACGCTGCAAGCGCCCGCAGCAGTCAGAGCCAGAGCCACAGCCAGAGCCAGAGCCAGAGCCACAGCCACAGCCCCCTCCCTCGGGGCGGATGGGAGCCCGGCCCGGGGGGGAACTGACCCGTGCGCCCCTCGCTCAGCCCGCGGCAGAGCTGTGCCCATGGTAACCGGGTCGGGGACAGTCCCCGGCAGGGCTCCCCCAGCCCTACCTGCACCTGAAGCGTTTCTCGGCCCCGGCCAGCTCGGCCAGCTTGCGCCAGCCCCGGCCGGCGTTGTCCAGTAGCTCACACAGCCGGGCCACCACTTCCTCGCCCAGCGAGCCGATGGGCATGCTCCAGTCCCCCATCGCTCCTGGGGACCCCGAGGGACGAGCTGTCAGTGGGTGAAGGGGTGACAGGCCCCCGTGCCCCACCGGAGCCCTCTGGGCACGGGGTGACTCAGAGGGGAGAACAATGAGATCCCTGGTGGCAGGAGCCTGAGGAGGTGCTGGGACCACTGCTGGATCTGGCCACCGGCAGCCAGCCAGGAATGACACACATTGCCACTCTGCAAGCTGGGTGGCACAGGGGACTCCACTCACCCCCCAGCCTTGGGCAAGGAGCCAGGGTACTTTAGCCTGGCCCCAGGAAAGGGACCTTCCTGGAATGGGATCCACAGAACTAGAAGGATGGGATAGCACCCGTCACCTTCCCTGTCCTCTCAGGTGAAAGAGAGAATGGGGCCCCAGCACCCCTCTCCTTCTAGCAGAGGCCCCAGTGGGGCAGCAGCAGCCCCCTTGCTGTCACCAGGCATCTGCATGGTGGCTCTGGAGCCACCATGAGGAGCCTACAGGGGGGTCAGCATAGGGTACACGGGGGTCTTGGGACTGTGACCCAGCTCAGCTTGCCCTGAATCCTGGGAGAGGTTTCAGTGTGACACGAACCACCTGAACAGGGGCAGCTCCCTCCTCCTCCCCTCAGGTCCCTTCCCAATAACCCACCCCAGAAGGGCCCTTGTCCTCAGGACTGAGCTGCCCAGAGCAGCTGGGTGACACTCACCCAAGCAGGGGCTCCAAGACAGAGGACAGGGACCCAGGTGCTCCGTCTGCTCACCTGCTGCTGGATTTGGGATCTGGACACACTGGGGTGGTGAGAGGAGGGCGAGCTGCAGGCCCAGCAGCAATGGGCACTCACCGTGGGGTACGGCCGAGCCCCATCAGCTCCGAGGCTGTGCACTGAGCCCCACACAGAGGAAATGAGGGTTCAGCTCAAAATCTCGCCCAAAATCGCCCCCGCACTGCAGCACAGCACTTCTGCTTCCCTCCCTCTTCCTTCCTGTTGTGCAGCACGTGGGCGCAGAGCTGCCACCCACAGCCCCGGGGGAGCTGGGCACACCCTGTCACAGGGCACATGGCACCGGGGCCACCGCCAGGCCAGGCAGAGGCTGCACTGTCCCTTCCTCACTGCAGGAACCCACAGGTGCCTCTTCTGCCCAGAGCCCAAAAGGACCTGCAGGGCAGTGAGTCCAAGGTGGAGGTGAGCTGAGGTGACTGTGGCACCTCTCAGCCAGGTGTGCCCAACACACAGGAGAACCAAGGCCAGGGGAGCTGCTGGGCTTTGCCAAGCTGAAGCTGCCCAAGGAGAAGCAGAGACAGAGCAGTGAGGCCCCTGTTGCTGTGGGGAAGGTCCTGCCTTCACTGTCCAGCCCAGCCAAGCCCTGACATCCCAGCACCACTTCTCCTGCTGCTGGAGGAGGAAAGGAGAGCATGGTGTTGGGGTGGCACTGCAACAGGCCACCATGTCCCCTCCCTCAACTTGCCTGCTGTCCCACAGCACTGCCAAAGCCTGGCCCCCATCCTTCCAGCCCCAGGGAGCACAGGCTGCTCAGGCCCCGAGATCCAGCGGCCAGGGACACAGTGACACGGGTGGGTCATTCCCCACCCCACATCCCCACGGAGCCCCCAGCCCCAGCCGCCGTGGTACAGGCGGTGATGGAGCAGGACCCGTGTGCAGTGTGGGCTCAGAGCTATGACCCAAAACCTGAGCTTCTGTACTAACAAACACACTGAGACCTTGTGGCCTGTGTTGCCTCAGCCCTTGGCATGAGCTTGCAAAGGGTCTGGGGTTGTCACACATATGCCTTTGTAACACCTATCAGCCTCACTCAGAGATTTATTTCTTATTTACAGCAAGGAGAAGAGACCAAAAGCCAGGGCAGGTCCCAGTGCCCCTTGTGGTGGCACATGGGGAAGCCCCAAGCTCAGCAGCACCTACAGCTTCTTGCCCTTCTTCAACCTGTTGCGCTGCCATGTGTTGTACTTCCGCAGGCGCCTCCAATACTCAAGCGAGTTGGGGTCGAGCTCCTCCAGCTTCTTGGGGGGCCCGAGGTGGATCTTAAAGAGCCTGGGGGTGAATGCAGAGGATGTGAGGCTGCAGGAAGGAGGACAAAGGGACAAGCACGGGACGGAGCAATGGACATGAGTGACCAGGATGTGCAGATCCCTCACCCCACATCCACAGTGCACCCACTCCAGTCTCCTGACCCTGGGGAAGGTGTCTGGGCTGCTGAGGGGCAGTCTGCCTCCTCGCAGAACGCTTCCCTGTCCCTCTTACACAGCTCTGTGCCCCTAGGATGGCACCTCTGGGACACAGAGGGGAGTGGGGCAGCACGCACCAGTCGGGGTACTCGGACTCGGGCTTCAGGGCCACCTCCGGACCCTCCTTGAAGTAATTGACCCCCATGGCGTGGGTGGCGAGCATGGTGGGGTCGGTGCACACCTCCGGCCCCTTCAACGCCTCCTTCGGCACACCCTTGCCTTTGGACTTGGCAGCTGTGGGGAGAAGGGCAGAGTGAGGGCAGAGTGAGGGCAGGGGATGTGCCAGGGGTGAGGGATGCAGGCAGGAGAAGGGACGAGGACTCGAGGGCAAGGGCATCGCGGGGCGCTAACAGGGACCGGGACCGGGTGAGAGTGGAGGGCACGAGGAATGGAGCTGGGCCGGCGGCACCACCGGGGAGGGCCCTGGAACCAGAACACGGGGCCCGGAGCGCGGGCAGGGCAGGGCCGGTACCAGGGGGAGAAGCGCGGGACAGGGGCACGGGGGGACGCACGGGGACGGGGAGCGAGGCCGAGGAGGGAGGGTGGGGGCCGGTGCCCGTGCGGGCCTCACCGGGTTTCTTGGCGTAGCCGCGGGCCGGGGCGCGGAGCACAGCTCCCGCCGCCCGCAGCAGCCCCCGGGCGGCCATGGGCGCGGGGCACGGCGGGACCGGGGCGGGGCCGCGGCCGCGCCTGCGCACGGCGAACGGAAACGGCGGCGGGACCGTCCCGTCCCGGCCGGAGGCGCCGGTAGTGACCGAGTCGGCCCGGGCCCCTCCCGGGCCGCCGGCCCCATGGAGACCGGCACCACCATGGACTTCCAGGCGGCCGCGCTCTCTGCCCCCGGTGGCGGCAGCGATGAGAGCGCGGAGCCGCGGGCCATGGACACGGAGGACGGGCCGGACGCCCCTGGGCGCTGTGGGGGCGGTGGGCGGCCGGAGGAGCCCTCCCGTACCGCCCCGCAGCCCGACAGCGGCTCCGGGCCGGAGGGGCCGGGGCCCGCCGCAGCCCCGGAGCTCGCGGGAGGCGCGGGCGGACGGACCGAGCTGTGCCGGGGCTCGGGAAGGGCGATGGAAGCGGAGGCGGTGCCCGAGGTGCCGCAGGGCTCTGCCCGCTGGCAGCCCGGCGCCGGGAGCGCCCCTCGGGGCACGGGGCGCCCCCGGACCCCCAGCAGCGCCGAGCCCGCGGGCATGGAGCTGGATGAGAGCCCCGAGCCCCGCCCCGCACCGAGGGCCGAGTGGACCGAGGATGTGGAGGACGAGCCCTCGGAGATCCAAGGGCTGCTGGCTCAGCTTGAGACCCTCGACCCCAACCTCCGTGACTGCCCGTCCGTCCCAGAGCAGGGCTCGCCATCCGCCTCGGGCGCTGGTGCCCGGCGGGGCCGCGGGCAGTGCCCGGGCAGGTGCGGGCCGTGCCCGCTGCACGTGGCCACGGGCCGGGGCTTGGCGACGCGTCCCTGCTGCCCGCGGCACTCCGCCTGCGACCGGCCCTGCCACGGGCTGCTCTTCGCCGAGGCTGACCGGGAGGACTTGCTGAGCCTCCTGTGCTACGAGGGGGGGCTGCCCGAGGCTGGTGCCCCCTTGGCCCACTCCGATGTCCTGGCTGGGACCAACCTGGAGATGCTGCAAGCGCAGGAGGAACCAGCCACTGTGGAGAAGCCTGAAGGGCTGGGGAGGCCAGAGAGCTCAGAGGAGGAACCTTCTGGCAGCTGGTGTTACGGAGAGGGGCTTTGCGAGGACGATTCTGCCTGCGAGGGTGCTCGGGAAGGTTCCCCGGAGCCGGCGTGGGCAGCCTTGCCTTCCGCTCTGGTGCCCGGGATGGAGCAGCCACCTCAGGGTGCTGTGACCGTGAGTGCACTGTGCCTGCAGCCGGAGCCAGGACATTCCCCTTGGCTCTGATCCCTCCTGGGGCCTGGGATGGGGGCAAAGGAGAGCCGGGGATGACTTTGCTCAGGTCTTCCAGGGCCTTGCGCTGCAAGATTGCCCGGACAAGACCCTCGGTACTAGCTTTGGCCCTGGATGCATGCTTGTATGGCTGGCTGACTCACATGAGCCCTGGGGCAGAGGCTGGTGGGTCCCGACAGCCCCTCTGGTCCTGGGATCCTGTGCCATCTTCCCCTCCAGCCCCAGGGCCCTGTTCCTCCCTGTCCAACCCTGGGACCCTGTGCCATTCCCCCCATCCCCAGTGACACTGTGCCCTTGCTGTTCCACTGCTCCAGGGCCAGGCAGGCTGAATCCCTGAGGTCCCAGCCACAGCCTCACTTGCTCTCTCATTGCTTTGCAGAACAGGGAATCCCCATCATCCTGCCCAGCCTTCAAAGAGGGTGAGTTCTTGAGCAGCAAGAGCATCCAGGAGTCCTGCCCCACCTGCTCTGACCCTGAATGGGCATAGTCCAGGGTCCTCGATGGGGAGGGAACAGCAGCTCTGCACCCATCCAGAGTGGGTGCGCCAGGTCCACATGGCTTGTTTGAGCCTTTGCTGAGGAAATGGAGGTGTGTCAGGGATCAGGGAGGAGATATACTTGGGGAAAAGGGATGCCATGTGTTCCCAAGGGAAGGGGGAAGCATCCCTGGTCCCCGGTGATGCCAGGTGCCCATGTACCAAGCACTGAGCTGCTTCATTGTGTGTAGGAATGCAGATAATAAGGCAGCAGGAGTTGGTACCCCCAGTTTCAGAGGTGGGGGAGCAGCCTCTGCTCAGTCCCTCCCAACGCCTCAGTTCCAGGCCCTTGTGACCCAGAGGACTTGCTGGATGGTGTGATTTTTGGGGCCAAGTACCTGGGCTCCACGCAGCTGGCCTCAGAGAGGAATCCCCCGACCAGCGTCCGCATGGCACAGGCCCAGGAGGCCGTGGACAGGATCAAGGTGCAGGAGGGATGGTGGGGCATAGCTGCCCCGAGCCTACCCCCCTGTGGGTGTGGGGCGGCGCTCAGGATCTGCCTGAGGGCACTTGGCTGTGGGGCTGGGTCCCAGCAGGGTCCTGTGACCTCTCCATCGTTCTGCAGGCACCCGAGGGGGAGTCCCAGCCCATGACAGAGGTGGATCTGTTTGTCTCCACACAGAGGATCAAGGTGCTCACTGCTGACACTCAGGTGAGCAGGAGCAGCAGTAACCGTGTGGCTCTGTGGCTGCTTCAACATTCCTGTTTGGTCTCAGGATCTCAGCTTTGCTTCCACACCAGCAGGGTCTTGCCCAGTGATGGCCTATGGATGAGGACACATGTCTGGGAGGGGACATGTCACTTCATAGCCATCCTGTTCATGTCCTTGCCTCTCTGTGTGGCTGCACAAGGCTTCCCATGTGACCTTCACCCTTTGGAGCCTGGGGAACCCAGGCTTGAAATCTGGAGAGCTCTTTGCCTCAGGATTAGTTTCTGCATTATAGCAAGAGGGGAGAGCTGTCCCCTGGCAACACCCAGGGACACAAATGAGTCCTTGATGAAGGACCTGTTTGTACCTTTTGGCACAGACATGGTTTCTGCCCAGCGTGTGCTGGGCAGCTGTGCCACATCCCAGCACTGTAGCCAAACCCTTCTTGCTTGCAGTGCCAGCAGGCTTGTGGTGCCCATGTGGTCTGACAGCCCCGAGAGGGCTGAACTCTGCCTTTTCCCCCTGCCAGGAGGCCATGATGGACCACTCCCTCCAGACCATCTCCTACATTGCCGACATTGGCTCCCTCGTGGTGCTCATGGCGCGCCGGAAGCTGCTGCGGCGCTCGGAGGTGGCGGAGGAGAAGCGGCTCTACAAGATGATCTGCCACGTCTTCCACTCGCCTGATGTGAGGCAGCACACAGGTCCTTGGTGTGGGCGGGTGGCCCTGGGGACCCGAGTCCCATCCTGGAGTAATAATTGGGTGTTCTGGGCCGGGGCTGCAGCAGAGTCCCTTCCCTCCCCACTAGGGAGGGGCAGAAGCCCAGCCTGAGCATCTCTGTGCCACGCAGAGCCCCAGTGAGCAAAGTGGAGGGGGGGGTTGGCTCCACATGGGCCCCATTCTGGCAGGGAAGGAGCCAGGACACCCTGGAGCTCCGGAGGATGGTTCCTGTGCTGGGCACTGCAGGGTGCTGGGAGCTGTTGGCTCCAGCCCTGAGCCACAGGCAGGAACAGCCCTTGTGGTTCTCCAGGCCCAGGTCATCGCCCAGGCCATCGGGCAGGCGTTCGGCGTGGCCTACCAGCGCTTCCTGGAGGCCAACAGCATCGACCCCAGCGAGCTGAGCCCGCGCCAGTACGGCCGTGCCCTGGAGGACCAGGAGCAGTACAACACAGAGCTGACCCACTTCTCCAGGCAGGAGAACTGCAAGGATGTAAGAGCTGCTCCGAGGGGTGGGGACAATGTGGGGAACCCACTGGCACCTCTGTCATGCACTCTGTGGCTCCCTGTGCAGCTGAGCTGTTCCCTCCAAAACCAGACCCCATCCCAGGCACCTGTGGGCTGGGGCATGTGCTCCACGGCTCTGGTGGAAGTTGTGAGCATCACCCACCTGCTCTCCCCCCAGGTGTGCATCCAGAAGCAGAAGGGGGAGATCTTGGGCATCGCCATTGTGGAGTCGGGCTGGGGCTCCATCCTGCCCACCGTGGTCATCGCCAACCTGATGCACGGGGGCCCCGCGGAGCGGTCGGGCGAGCTGAGCATCGGGGACCGCCTCATGTCGGTCAACGGGACCAGCCTGGTGGGGCTGCCCCTGGGCACCTGCCAGAGCATCATCCGGGTGAGCCGGGGCAGGGTGACCTCCTGCCTCACCCCAAGGGGGAGATGGGAACTGGCCTGAGTGATCTGGGAGTGTCTGTGACACCAGGATTCCCTTGGGGCCCCCAGCTTTGGAGACAGGTGTGCAGAGGTCATACCTGTCCTGCAGGCTGTGGCAGTTCCTGCTCAGAGTGCTTGGAGGAAGGCAGGGACAAAGCTGGGGAGTGTATTTCATGTGGCTCCGCCTGAAAAGGAGGGTGGAGGAGGAGGCTGGCACCTGTCCTGAAGGGAACCTGTTGCATCATCTACCTCTCAGTGGGATGGGAAGGAGCTGGAAGCAAGGACAGCATAGCCTCAGGGTCAGGGATGTCTTGGGCTGGGTTTGTAAGTTCTTGTCCCTGGATTTCTATTTGCAGTATCCCTTTGTGTGCCTCAGTTTCCCCATTGTTTTCCCCAGAAAACAAGGCTAATCCTCAGCCCTCACATGAGCAATGCAGGTGTTGGACAGTGGGGTGCTGCTGCCTATTACCTGTTCCCAACAAACCTCTCCTGTAGGAAAGTAGGTTGGGTTAACATTTAGGCAACACAGTCAAATCCACACACAACACTCACCACAGCTGGCTCAGCAAGGGAGGCTAGAAAGGCTCCTTTGTGCAAGGTTTTATTTCAGTGAAGTATATCACATGTGGCTGAAAGGCACCTGGCAGGAGAGAGAGCAACCATGTGGCGCAGGCAGATTAAGAAGGGGAAGGGGTGGGGGGCAGAGATAAGGGCAGGGCAAAGGGGATTGGTCTCCAGGGGAGGGGGGCAGCCACCAGTGGTACCAAGCCAGTGAGGGGACAGGGAAAGGGGAAACCAGGGGAAGTTGCAAACCAGAAGTCCATGTGGGAGTTTGTCTTTTCGCCCAGGAGGACTGCATCGCCCCTCAACCAGTCTGAATAGCTCTCCAAAATCTGACCTTGCCCCATCCCACCTTCCAGGACCTGAAACACCAGACCGAGGTGACACTGAACATTGTGCACTGTCCCCCTGTCACCACGGCTGTCATCCGACGCCCCGACTCCAAGTACCAGCTGGGCTTCTGTGTTGAGAATGGTGTGGTGAGTGCCCATGGGATGGGAGCTGGGCCAGGGTCTGCTGAGGGACAGGCAGAGCCAGCTGTGTCCAGGGACCAGCACCCAGCTCCCACACTGCATGTGCCTGCCCAGCCGAGGGGCCACAGGGCTCTGCTGTGTGCAGCTAAAAAGCTCCTCACAGCCTTTCTGCAGCACTGGTGGTTGTATCCCTCTTCCTGGTGCTCTGTAGCTGTTTGCTTTCAGGGTGGTGGCTTCTTCCTGGCTTTTTGGGCATGACCTCAGTGACAGTTGTTCCTGTCCCCTGTGCCCGAGCTACTCCCTGCCCTGGGCTCACCTGTGGCTGTGTTGGGAAGGCAGAGAGGGGAATTCCTGGGCTCAGTGGGAGCTGGTGGGTGAGTGGCATGGCCACCTTGCACACCAGCTGGTGCTTCCCCTAGGACTGGAGTTGTGGGTCTCTCCTGTTGCTCAATCTCTGCAGCCCCAGCCTGAGGAGAGCAGATGGCTTCAGTGAGTCAGCCAAGGGACAAAATCCTGGGGGCTGCCCTGGCCCCAGCTCAGCACATCACTCTGGTGGCAGCAATGCACAGGAGCATCCCTGCCCTCACTGCCCAGGGGCTGGAGGAGGTGTGCCCCCCAGGCAGAGCTCTGGCCAAGAGCCTGCGGGGCTGTGAGGGTTTGGAGCAGTGGTGGCAGGGCTGGGCTGTGCACAGCCCTGCTCTCACAGCACTTCCCCTCCCAGATCTGCAGCCTGATGCGCGGGGGCATCGCGGAGCGGGGTGGCATCCGCGTGGGGCACCGCATCATCGAGATCAACGGGCAGAGCGTGGTGGCCACGCCACACGAGAAGATCATCCAGATCCTCACCGAGGCGGTCAGCGAGGTGAGCTGAGCCCCCACGGAGCCGCTGGGCTCAGAGCTGTGCACAGCACCCTCCAGCCCGGGCTGGGCTCTCTAATCTGTGCCTCCCTGCCTAGGTGCACATCAAGACCATGCCAGCCTCCACGTACCGTCTGCTGACAGGGCAGGAGCAGCCCCTCTTCCTCTGAGTCACCGTGCCTGGGGCAGGCAGGAGCGAGCCCGGGGCTGCAGGGGCAGGACTGGCTCTGCCTTCCGCCCCAGCCCTGCAGCAGAGCCCTCAGCAGGGCCTAAGACTGCACCTCTTTTGTTTTACTCAGGACACAATGGGACACTGGGGGCTGATACCCAGTGCGTGAGTAGCATCAAGGCCTGTGGTGCCACGCTTTGGGCACCTCTCCCACTCCAATTACCTCTCCCCACCTCACAGTGCCTGCACAGTGCCTGTCCTGCTGCTGCACAGGGTCCCTCACCTTGGCCTTGTGCTAGTGGGAGGAGAGAGGGCCCTATGTGAAAGTTCTCCCCATCTAGTCATTGACTGTTGTACTTTTACACTCACCAACAGTGCCTTTCTCAAGGTGGGGATGGTGCTGGAAGCACAGCTCAACTCCAGAGCTCAGCCAGCACAGCCCCAGAGTAGCACTGACCCCACACAGCCATGTGTGGGTGCACACTGGCACCCCTGAGGGATACCCAGCAACTTGGCCTTAAGGGCAGAAGCACTCTTGGCACCTCCTCTACTCCCATGGCTTGGCCAGAGGCCTGTTGGGGTGCAAACTCTCCGTTAGACACATTGCACCAAGCTGGGAACCGGCCTCAGCTTTTCCCTGGTGCTGCCTTGTATTGCTCTGCATGAACAGCCCAGCCCAGTGCCACAGCCCTTGGAGCAGCAGAAGGGAACATGGCATTGCCCAGCCCCACAGCCCAGGAGTTTGGGGCTGTGAGCCTTTTTGTGAACAGCTCTGGGCTCCCAGGGCCGCAGCAGTGCTGACCTGGCTGTGCCTGTGTGCTTGGTTGCTCTAAAAATAAAAATTTTGGGAAATATGGGAGGCTGCATTTGAGGAGCTGTAGGGGGACCGCAGCAGAGGAGGCTCAGCTCTGGGCAGCACATCCCAGGCCTGCAGTGGTGCCAGGCCCCAATGTCCCCCTGCGATGCCTCATTGTATACAGGGCCACTGGCCAGGGAGGTGCTTGGGTCCCAGCAGGGACCACCTTGCTGCACAGTGTCCCCTGTATGCTGCCACCCAGCACCCCCAGAAACAGCCCATCCTGATCCAAACATCCCTTTTATTCCAATAGCAGTGGCTGTGGCCAAAAGTGAAGGAGGCACGTGGTAGTGCAGGCACTTGGTGATGCAGGGTGTAGCAGGATTGGGACCAGCCCAGCCTGGCCACAGGGGCACCACCTGAGCTGTCAGCTGCATCCAGTTGTGCAGGGCTGTGGGAGAGCTGGCCTGGAGGGACAGGCCAGCTGTGCCACTACACATCTGTGGCTGGGCCCCACTCGTAGCCTTCATCCTGGTCCGAGTCATCCCTGGCCCGTGTGAACCTCTTCCTCACCGCCTCGTGCTCGTATTCCCTGGGAGACAGAAGGGTGGTGATGGCTCTGTGTGACAGGACTGTCCCCAGCCCTAGGCAGCTGCCATCCCCACCCTGGGGCACAGGGTACCTGATGCTGTCATAGCGCCTGCCCTGTGGTGGCCGTTCAGACACCTGGGGAAGAAGAGGTGGGAGGGGTCAGGGGCAGGGCAGGGGCTGTGCCTCAGCCTGGGGCATTTGCCCCTGAAGACCCAGAGCTGGGCATAGACATACAGCTGGACCCTGCAGCAGCCAGAGGTGACAACCTGCCTGTGCCATGAGAATGGGAGTTACGCTCCAGAGCTAGGCAATGTGCCACCCTCTTCTGCCCCACCAGGCTCTTGTACCAGTCTGGGACAACGCACCTGTTCACTGGGGGCCAGCTCTGTTGGCTCTGAGGAGTCCAGGCCCTGGCTTGGGGCCAGCTGTGCTGGCTCAGAGGAACGGGCCAGCCCAGGCTGGTCATAGGCATCCTCTGCCTCGCCGTCAGTGTAGGCGCCCACCTCCCCATCTGTGTCGTCGTAGTCGCTGTTGGCGCGGCTGTCACATGTCAGGTAGCCTGAGGCCACTGTGCTCGGTGGGTTCAGCAGGTCCAGACTGTCCTCGGCGGCTACATCTGCCTGAGGAGTGGGGATGACGGAGACCTCAGCCATGGGCGACCGTGTGAAGCCCCATCACCTGCCTGGCTGCAGCCCCAGGAGGCCAAGCCTTGCCACAGAGAGCCTATGCCCTGTACCTGCTCTGCTGTTGTCCACACTGGCTGGCTTTGCTGTGTCCTTACGATGTCCTGGATCTGCTCGTACCATGCATTGCCACTGCCACTGAGGCTGATGGTGGCTGTGAAGAGGTGGCTGCAATACTTCTTCATCTTGTTGGCCTGGGCATAGAGGCGCCGGGAGCTCTTCCTGGAGTCGGGCGCCAGCCACTGCCGCATGGCCTTGATGCCCTGGCGGCTCTCGGGCTCGCAGAACACCACCACGGGGTAGTACTGCACGTAGTTGAGGCGCTCTACAGCTGAGGGCGTGATGTCCAGCAAAGCGTGCTTGTTCTGGGGCAGGGCACAGCCATCAGCCCTGCTGGGAGCAGGGATGAGGGCCATGGGCTTTCCACAGGCCCCAGATGGCTCCAAGGACATGGGAAAGATCTCACCTTTTCTGCAATCTGCCGCACCGAGTCCAGCTTGATGACCTTGGATGATGCCCCATCTCGGGGCACACTTGCTGCAGGACACAGAGATGGGGCATGAGAGAGGCTGCACCTCTGACAGCCCCAGGCTGGGCATGGCCATGCCCAGCCCCAGGGCTGTGTTCCTCAGGGAGAGGAGAGGAAAGGGCGAATTAGCCCAGGAAGGTGTTGGGGTGTCATAGGGAGGGAACCAAGGTAAAGAACTCTCACAGGGTCTGGCTGCTGGATATCATTTTCTCCCCAGTGTGGGGGCACTTACGGGCAATTTCAAACAGCTCGGGCAGCTCCCTGCTCAGCTTCTGCACAGCGATGTCTGCGATGGGGCCCAGGATCACCACTGGCCGCTTGAAGCTGGCTGTGGGAGGACAGAGGTGCTCAGGGTGGCTGGGGGCAAGGGCAGAGCTCCCAGCACCCTGAGCACCCAGCCCCACTCCTCATGGTGCCCACAGGCCCTCAAGTTGCCCTGCTCCTCACAGGAGAGGAGGGCCATCAGCATCCATAGCAGGGCAGCCCCGGGAGCAATGTCCCCAAGGCAGGTCAGGCTGTCCTGGTGCCCACCTTCCTTGAGAACCACCCTTTCATAGGGTGGGTAGCGCCCCTGTTTTGTGAGGGCAGACAGGTCCTCCCGGCTCTTCCGCAGCATCTTCTTGGCTCCCCGCAAGCCCCGCAGCTTCCAAAATTCAGCCCTTGCCCCGGAGGGGTTGGCACCAGATGTGGCTTTTAGCACCGACTCCAGGCTGGCAATCTGCTCGGCCCTGGGAGAGGAGAGGGCTCAGGACCTGCAGCCTCTGGGTTTGAGGAGCAGGTCAGGAGGAGCTGGTATCCCTGCTCAGTGGCACAGGCAGGTGAGGCTGTGGGACTTGGGACAACTTGACTGTCAGCTGCCTCACCATGCTGAGAAGGGATTTCACCAGCTTCCGATTCCCACCACTGTCCCACCAGCCCTTGCCCTGCCTCTCACTGAGCCCACCATCCACATCCCCGGCTCTCTTGGGAACCTTCTCTGGCTCTGCTTGTCTAGGGGCTGTTCCTGGCTCCATCCTTACCTGCTCTGGTTGGGGATGATGCCCTTTTCCTGCTCCTGCAGGTCCCTGCCCATGCGCACAGCCAGCCAGCTCCCCAGCCTGCCCCGGTACATGGTGTCCAGCACGTGGAACACATCCCCACGGGCAAAGCTGAGCCCTGACGGCGTATCCTTCTCAAAGTCAAAGTGTGTCCGGATGTAGAACGAGTCACCCACATTGGACGACACCATCTTCCTGTAAACTGAAGCCCAGGGCAAGAGAGACCATCAGGGGAGGAGATGGCTGAGGAAGAAGATGATGGAGAGATTTGGGAAGGCACTAGGCTGGCTGGGAGGCTCCACAGTAGCCCTTGCTGCTAAGGAGGGTATGAGGGACACCTTTTCCTCCCATGGCACTCTCAGACATGCTGGGGACAGTAGGATCTGACTCGCCAGTACATACTGGCCTCTCCAGGCTGAGCCATAGTCCCAGAAAGCCCCTGTGCTCCAGGAACCTGAGGCACAAACAGGGCTGGGATGGTCTGGTTCCCTCCTATCAGCACTCAGGAGGAGGAGGAAGAGGGGAAGAAGGACCACCATGCAGGGACAGGAAGAACCATGGCAAGTCCAGCAGGTCTGATGCTTGCCCAGAAGAGACAGAGGATGGAGAGGCATGAGCCCAGGATGAGCCTGGTCACCACTCACTGTCCTGCTTGCTCTGGATCCACAGTGTGACCTCCTCGCCTGGGGGCAGGGCCATGAGATATTCCACAGCCTCCTCACGGGTCACGTTCTGGAAACTGGTGTCATTCACCTGCCACAGAAAAGCATTTGGACATGGTCCTGCCAGCAGGACAGAGGGCATGGGCACCAGCAGGGGACTCAGGGACAGCAGTGCCCAGGGCAGAGTGGGAGAGGGAAATGGTCCCTGTCAACCTGGAGGTGATACCCTGGGGGATATTGGACCTAAAAGAGCTGGGGCCAGTCTAGGTGCAGCAGCATATGGAGCATTTTCAGCCTTGGGTACCTGCAGGATCTGGTCACCTTCCCGAACACCCTGGCTGTCAGCTAGGCTCCCCTCCTGCACACTCGACACGAAGATGCCCACATCGTTCCCACCTGTCAGCCGCAGCCCCACACTCTTGGCCTTCACAAACTGCACGACCCTGGCGTTGGTGCTGTACCTGCCACAGGGAAGTACAGTCAGACCAGTGGTGACATGCAAGAACAGGACAGGGAGGTGCTGACTTTGTCACCCCAACCCTGTGACACAGCAGCTCCTCATGTCCCCCAGCCGTTCTCCCCTGCCTCTTGCAGACATACCCATCCTTGTGGGCAGCTCGGGCAGTGAGGCTGGTATGGGAGCTGTGCCCATCCTGCTCCATGGCTTCCAGAAGGTCTGCAGGAAGGAGAGCTGGTCTAGGAGCAGCAGTGGCTGTGCCGAGGCACAGAGAGCCCTGGCATGGCTCTGCCAGGGCTTTAGGCAGTGGAGATGCACGAGAGCCTGAAGCCCCCCCAGTGCCCGCTCACCTGGGCCCTGAGCATCAGCTACAGTCACCTTGGTCACAGGCTCCCTGTCTGATCGTCTCCTCTCCCTGGAACAAGGTCAAGCAGGATTTAGGCAGGGCATGTGGGCAGTGGAGACAGCAGAGCAAGCTAGGCATGGCAGTACCACCTCCAGGGATATTGGCTTAGGAATGGAGAACCAGAATCCCCGGACAGGTGGAGAACACAGAAGAATCTGCAAGGGGACAGAGGGGCTCATAGGGACAGTGTGGGTCTTACGGTGATTTTGTCCTGGCAGCAGCTGGAGATCGTGGGGAGGCCTCTGGAGATGGCGGATGGGACAGCTCAGAGTCGATGTCTGAGATATCTGCAGCCACAGGAAGGGAGATGCAGCAGTGGCCATGCAGCCCCTGTGCTGTGTAACTGACCCTGGCCCCGCCACTGTGTCCCCTCACCGTCCATCCGGGAGCTGTCGCTCTGGCTGTCAACGTCAGGGATGTTGACCAGGAACTGCCGGTGGTCACGGAGGATGAGCAGGGTCAGGATCCCCTCTGTCTGCTCAATGAGCTGCTGGGTTTCAGCCAAGGACATGTCCTGGCTGGCTACCCCATTGATCTGGAGGAGCATAGTGGGAGGCCTTAGGGCACCTGCTTCTGGGAAAGTCACCCCCAAGAGCACCCCACAGGGATAGGATACTCTGACTGCCATCTTCCTGGTCCCTTCCCAGCTCCTCCAGGCCAGCCCCAGCTCCTGCAGCTTCACCTATTCTGTGTCTCTGTTCCTGGCTGCTTCCCAGTGTGACCTCATTTTGTACAGAGGAAACATTAGCATGGTTTGTTAACACCCACTTCCACCTGCCTGGAGTTCTGCCCACAGGCAGGATTGCATGGACCCCTCAGACACCTGAACCTCAGCTTTTCTTTGCCCTGGGCCCAGCACTGTCCTTCCATGCCCTGGCCTGGTGCAGGGAGTCAGGCCCCAAGCAGGCCCTAGGGCTGAGATCTTCCTGAGTGGTAGCTGCTTTTCCCAACAGACTGTGGGATGTAATCCCTTCTGTTTCCTCCAGAGTCACTTTGGCACCAGATCCCAGCAGCCACAGGTCTGCCTGGACCAGGTGTGCAAACAAAGGGTCTCCCTCCCTTCTATTTCTTCCTCCCCAAATACTTTAAGCATTGTTTTACCTGACAAACACCTGTGACTGTCATCCAGTGGGGACACGGACACCCAGTGGGGGACCACCCAGTGGGGGGCCAGTGTGGTGGACACGACCCCACTGTGCCAGCAGGACATACCAGCAGCCCTGGCAGCAGGGAGCTGGTCCCTGGGACAGCCAGGGGGGCTGGGGCAGGGAGTGGGCACAGGCAGAACTGCCTGCAGCACGGCTGTGGCTGGGCCCTGGCAGTGACACCAGCCAGGGACGAGCCCTCCAAAGAGGGGCAAATGAGACTCCCAGTGAGTGCCCTGCACCCTGGGGCCCCCTTACCTTCAGGATGAGGTCTCCTTCCTGCAAGGAGTTGCCCTTGGCCGCCAGCCCACTCTCCACTATGTGCTTGATGAAAAGCTGACTCCCCAGCTTCAGGCCATACTCTGCACCAGAGAGAGCCACGATGGTAGCAGAGTCAGGCAGATGCAAGACCCCCTCCAGGTCCCCGCTTGGCACCATCCCCACAAGCCCCAGCTCCCCTTGGGGTACTGGCAAGCCACAAAGCTCTGTAGCCCCCAGCTGAGGGCAGGAAGTTTAGTGCACCCAGCATGGCATGCACTGTCCCCTTCCTGCAGCCAGGCCCACCCAACTATCATCTCCTCCCTGGGGGAAGGCACGGCCAGAAATCAGGCAACAAGACCCAGGGACAGCAGGAGCAGGAGGGCCTCACCCTCATTCTGCTTCTGCTTCACCAGGACCGATGTGATGGGCTTCATTGGCACATCCTGGCACGGCAGCCGCTTGAAGCCTGACACCAGGGCCAGCCCGTTGGTGTCCCCGTCCTGGCCAAAGGAACAATGTCGGCCCTGGCCTCTCCGGTCTGAGCTACTCTGCATCCAGCGGCTGCTGTCCTGGCTCCGCCTCCGGCTCCGTGACACCAGCTTGTGGTGGCGACGGTCATCGTGCTGGTGACCAGAGCTCCTGTCGCTGGATGAGTCCCCATCGTAGCCCTGGCTGTGATCCAGGTCATCCCGGGAGCGGTGCAGCCTGTACTCCTCATCTGAGTCGTAGTGCCGGGGCACAGCAGGGGACCCAGGGCTGCTCTTGCTCACAGGGAGGTGAATCTTCTTCGGTCTTTTCAGTGTCTGCAGGTGCAAAGTGAGCAGAAGAGGATGGTGGCTACAGCTGTGTCTGCCAGGAGATGTCCCTGCAGCAATTCCCAAGCCCCAAACCCTGGGCACATGCAGACAGGGGATCTGGGATGGGGGCAGACACCAGCGTGAGCATGACGCCAGCTCCACCCCACCACAGAGCACACTCACAATGTTGGCGATCTTGCCACAGGTTTTAAGTGCCTGGATGGCGACAGAGGATGGGACATTCTCCATGGAAATGCCATTCACCATCACAATGTGATCCTTCTTCCTGCGAGGGAAAATGTAGCTGAGACACTGTCCCAGGCACAGCTCCCAGCCCAGGGAGCTGGTGGGGTGGTGAGGTGCACCCCAAGCGATCCTATTCCAGCCAGGCAGGGCAACAGTGCTGCTGGCCCTGTCCCAGCAGGAGTGATTCTCCATCCTTCCCATCCATGCTGGCAGAGAGCACCCCTTCTGGCCCCATGTCCCTGTGCACTCACTGGAGCTGACCCATTGCTGGTCCCCCAGACACCACATCTGAAACAAACACCGCTGTGTCCCCGGTTGTCCTGTTGGGACGGTCACGGCCTCCAGAGACAGCAAATCCAAAGCCCCGGTGAGGGTCCTGGTGGGTGTGGGCAGAAGGGGGTCAGGCAGAGTTGACCCCACAGACCCCGTCCCCTCCCACAGTGGGGCCACCCCAGGAGACACTCACCTTGCTCAGTGTCACCGTGTGCTGCTCCCAGATCACCATCTCCTCCATGGTGGGCACCCACCAGCACAAGCTGGGGATAGTCACGGTGGCAGCCGGACGGCTGGGGGGCTCTGACCGGCTCCGGCTCCTCTTCGCAGTCGCTGGCCCCTTCCTCAATCCAACATCAGGCTGCAACAAAGAGCAGCAGCAAAACTGAGCCATAAGCACCAGGGACTGTGAGGCTGCAGGGGACAGAGCGCCACGGGCCGGGACACTGGGACTGGCAGCTGTGGCACACCCCAGTTAACCCTGCATTGCTCTGAACCCAGAGCAGCCTCTGTGCACCATGAAATCACCCCATGAGGATCCATCTCCATCCCCTCACACATGGGTCCATGGAAGGGGAGGTTTTACACAGGGCAAGAACAGGACTCATCTCCATGGCTGGAACCCGCTGTCCATGCCTTGTGGTCTGACTCCCCTCTGTCCTTCTGAAGCTGGCAGGCCTTGGGGTGCTCCTCTGGATGGTGTTTTAGTGCCTGTCCACCCACTCTGGGCTTTGGCAGCTCAGCCAGCTGGTTTGATAGCACCACTGCCCTAGTTTCACTATTTGGTTTCTCTGGTTTTTCCCAAATCCAATGTTTTCCACCCAAGGCAGACAAGCCTGACTGACAGAATAACATCCCTCTGAGGCTGAAACTTCTGGGATGGGCCCAGGGATCTCCACCAGCTCCTGGTTCCCTGTAGGTAATGTCAGCATGAACCCAGAAACACATGGGTTCCCAAGATGGTGGAAGACAGCAGGACCAGAGCCTGCCACCAGTTCCCGAGGGCTGGGATAGGCCACTTTGATCAGGGCTTCACAGAATCACAAAATCATCAAGGCAGGAAGAGGCCTTCAAGATCATCAAAACCAACTGTCACTCCAACACCACCATAATCACCCCTAAACCATGTTCCCAAGTGCCTCATCCAGATGCCTCTTGAATGCCTCCAGGGATGATGATGCCAGCACCTCTCTGGACAATTTATTCCTTTGCCTCACCACTCTTTCAGTGAAAAAAAATTATCTAGTATCTAATCTGAACCTCTGTTGGTACAATTTGAGGCCATTTCCTCAGGTCCTGACACTTGGCAGAAGAGGCTGATCCCCACCTCACTATAATCTCATTTTGGGAGAGCAATGAGGTCCCCTGAGCACCCTTCTCCAAACTGCACACCCTCAGTTCCCATGGCACCACACGGCCATGGTGTCTGAGGGCTCTGGAGTGGCTCTGTGGGGGCTGTGCTCATTCCCAACAGCCCCCGACACAGCTCAGCCACCCTCAGCCCTGCCAGGGATGCCCACACTGGTGCCACAGGGAGCTCAGATATCCACAGGCCTTTTGGGAATTGGCCACGGGGCAGCTTTGGTGGGACAGAGACACCTCATGGGCAATGCCGGGGTGATGCTACATCAGGGATCTGGCAGTGGGCAACAAGCCCTGGCACAAGGACATCCCATGGGCAGCCCCAGCTGGAGCAGTGCTGAGGCAAATGAGACCAGCCTGAGCCCCTGAAAAGAGACCCAGCTCACTGCAGCCCCAGGGAGGGCTGGGGGAGGCCTGGGGTAATCATTCACCCGACAGGCAGGCTGCAGCCCCGGGTGTGGAGGGCAGAGTCCCCTCTGCGTCACCAGCTGCCGAAACCAGCCTGAGTGCCTCCCTGCCACCCAGGGACACGTGGGACCAGGGGGTAGCTGGGGCTGGGCAGGACCCCAGTGTGGCAGCACCCACTATCCTGGCACTGGAAAAGTTCATAATGAACAGGAACTCCCAGAGTGGCATTGGGGTGGTTTCAGCTGTGTCACCAGTGTTGTTTGTGGCCCCTGGACACCTACAGGTGACACAGTGTGAGCTATAGGTCCAAGACAGACCAACCTGGAGCAGGCAGATCATCCCCCTCCTTAGGGTGGTGACATCTGCTGTGCCAGAGGCACCCCTGATGCCACCCAATACAGCCCCTCACTGTCCCCAGCTGGCTCCCACTACTGTCCCACCGCCGTGTTGCCAAAAACTGGCCACAAACTTGCGTTCCACTGCTGCCCGTTGCTCTCTCCAGGCAGTGGCTGGAGCAGCATGGGTATGGCAGCAGCTCCAGCGGCACAGGCAGTGTGCTTACGGTGCCACCAAGCCCTGTCCCTGTCCCCAGTCTCCCCTCAAGACCTGGCGCAGGGCCTGCACCAGCCAAAGGCCGAGGCTGGCAGCAGGAGGAGCCGGCTGAGCCGGTTTCCGACAGAAACCAGCCCGCACCTGGAATGGCCCTGCAGGGAGAGGCAGTATCTGGGCAGAGCTGACCACGGCCCAGCCCGACACACCCAGCACCGGACACCGGCAGCACTGGGAGCCCCACACCGCCCCACACATCTACCGTGCCAGCACTTCCCAGGGGTTTGAAGCCAAACAAAGCCAAGCTGTGCTGGGGCAGCTCAAGCCACGGCCAGGTCCCCAGTTCAGGGCTGTGCCTGGCCCCGGGTGACGCCACCAACAACGCCTGCCATGGGGACAGCAACGAGTTGGGGGATCCTTTATCGGAAAGTGACACACACAGTCCACCCCAGCCATGCACACAGCCAACCCCACCACCCATAATGCTTCCCAACCCCTCTCCCCTGATAAAGCTCCTCATCCTGAGGACCTCAGAGCCTTCCTGAGATCAGCGAGGTACCTGCTCCCAGCCAGTGCTGCAAAACCACTGGTCCCTTGTCTGGTCCTGGCACTGAGGTCCCGGACACCCCCAGAGGCTGCTCTATCCCAACCCCACCCAAAGAGCGATGGACTGCTCCCGACCCCTGCTCTGGGGAAAGGTCTGGGAAGGGCTGCCCCGGACCGAGTGTAAACCGGCAGCAGAGAGGCACGTCCTCCAGCCCTGGGGCATGGAGCTCCGATCCTCCGGGATATCTCCCTGCTATGGGGCAGAACTCCAGCAGGGTCTCTAGGTCCTGGATCCAGCCAGGGAGAGACAAAGCATGGCCAGTTCCCCAGGTGAAAGCACGGCTGAAAGCCAGAAAGTAGGGCTGACAGATCCCGGGGGACAGAATTAGGCACTCACCGAGCCTGGGATCCGACCAGGAAGGAGCTGAGCTCCCGGGCTGGTGGCAGTGGTGTCACTCCAGGGTGCCTTGCGTAACCCTTTGTGGCCCAGACTCTGCCTGCAGCGGGGAAGGAGCAGGAAGGGGGTTCCGGGGGCAGCTTCCCGGGCACAGCAGGTCTCCCGGAGGGCTGTCCCTGCTGTCCTCCACCATGACGGTGCCTCAGCCACCTGCACTCATCGCATGTCCCAGCGCTGCACCGGGACAGGCTCACAGGATGCTGGTGGTGGCGGACCCTGCAGACAGGCGTTCCTCTGCCCCAATACTTGTCCTGTCCAAGGAAGCGGTGGGACTCTGCCCCAGCCTCCCAAGCCCTCCCAGCGTTACCCATTGTCCCAAGAGGGCACAGACACGGGGGCCAGCCTTGGGATCCCTGTCCTGAGAGGTGTGGGGGAATCTGGTGATGTTTGTTGTCCCCTCTCCTCCCGTTCCCTTGCCCCTGTCCGCACCTGAGGACCATGCCCCCGTCATCCCTCGTCCCGCGGGGCCGCTTTCCGGCGGTGACAGCGACCAGGTCCACGCCGCGCTTCTCCGCCTCCCGCCGGGGCCGGTACCGCTCCCAGCCCAGCGCCGAAGCGGCGTGGGGGGACCAGTTTCTGCGGAAGCCCCCGGCCCGCAGCCGCCAGCCCGGAGCCGGAGCCATGCCGCCGCCTGCCCCTCCGCTCGCTCCTCGGCACCGGCTGCTCCCGCCCGAGTCCCGCGGGGAGGCTGCAGCGGCTCCCGCCGCTCTGCAGGACCAGCCACAGTCGGGAGCCCCTCTGGCGGGGGCCGGCGCCGCCGAGCAGCCTCATTAGTGCCGGTGGCCCCAGCGTTGCCTCCCAGCAGCAGCTACCCATCCGGGACACGCGTGGCCCCGGGGCTCCGAGAACCGGCGGGGCCGGCCCGGGCTGACCCGCGCCCCGGGGCTGGCTCGGGCCGGGCGGCGCCACTAGATGGTGCCGCGGGGCCGGGAGGAGCCGGGTCCCGCTTGGGCTGGGAATCGGCGGCGCTGAACGGCGCGGGGGCCGCGCAGGGAGGAGAGAGCGTGTCCGGGTCCCGGTACACGGCAGGCCCGGTCGAGCCCGGCGGGTTGTGCTGCTACAAGGAGGTCTCGGAGCCGACTGAAGTGGGGGCTAGGGGGGCGCAGGGAGGGTAGGCAGCGCCCGGCACCGGGAAGGCTCCTGGAGGGCCCCGGTCCGTCCGGGGCAGCGCGACGGGAACCGAGCGGCGACGGGACGGGAGGCGCGGGCTCTGCCGTGCAGGGCCAGCCACGCCCCCAACGAAGCCCCACCCCTCTGCCGGAGCCACGCCCCCGACGAAGCCCCACCCCTCTGCCGGAGCCACGCCCCCGCTATCATGGGCACCCACAGGTCACGCCCCCCGGTGCCATGGCGACCGGCAGACACCCCGCCCCCGAGAGCCCCGCCTCCACTGCCATAGCAACTGGCAGGCAGGCCCCGCCCCCCGCGGAGCCCTGCCCCGGTGCCATGGTGACCGTAGGCCCCGCCCCCCGACCCTGTGGTGTTTCCCCCTCCACCGGAGGTGCCGCGGCCGCCGCACCGTGAGGGATCGGCGGGAGTTGCTGCGGCCTCCCTTGTCCCTCCCCGCCCCCGTCGAATGCCACAGCCCGCCGGTTATCGCGACAGCCCTCCGCCGCATCGCAATTAACTCCGGCGGAAAAGCCCCGCTGTGCTTCCGGCACTGTTCGGGGCGTGTCTGGCCGCGGCGCCACCCGCGTTCTATGGTCCGCGGCGCTCCCAGGGTCCCCCGCGCCGCGGCCGGTACCCGGGAGGAGCGCGGCGGCGGGCGCTGGCCTGTCCGGGGCCTGTCTTGCCCCGGGGCTGCGCCTGCCCGCGGCCGCCATGGAACTGGAGGTGCCTGAGGAAGCGGAGGGCTCGGCCGCGGCGGGTGCCGGTGCCATCAGTCCGGAGGCCGGCGTGGGGGGACCGGACGCGTCAGGAGGTAACGCGCCGCGAGCACCGGGGGCCGCCCCTGTCTGTCCCCCACCCGGCCGCGCCCCGGCGTGTCCCCGTGTCCCGCCGGCTCGCAGTGGTTCGGCCCAGCCGTAACCCCGGCCGGGCCCCCCCGCGGGGCGCTCGAAGTGGTTCGGAGCCCCCCCCCCCCGGGGTGCCCCCCCCCCCCCCCGACACCGCGTGGTCCCGTCCAACTGCTGCTTCCCTTCTCCCCCGGGCCCGGGATGGTTCCGCCCCCGGCAGGGACACCGGGGGACACCGGGACGGGGCTGCCCCGGCTCTGTCCTCGGGAGTCTCGGAGCTGCGAGGGGCAGCGGAGACTCCCGGACCACCGTGCGAGGCACAGGCCGCCCACCTCCGGCACTACTCCCAGCCCCGGAACCGGCCCCGGCTGGGCCTTGGAAGGCCGTGGCGGGGCCGTCCCGTCCCCTCTCGGGGGTTGCTACCCGGAGATCACGGGGTCGGGGGGGCCAGGCAGACCCTGGCAGCGGGGCGGGGGGCTTTGTCGCCGGCCGGGGTCCCTCCTGCCGGAGGGGGCCCGTTTGTCAGGACCCAGAGCCAGCCGAGCCCAGCAGCGGCATTAGCAGAAGGTTTGGGGTTCCTAAGTGGCAGGATGGATCCGTGGGGCTGTGCCTGGCACCTACCCCCGCCTCCACCACTGCCTAATTATTTCTAGTTCATTAGCAGCCTCAGGATTGCTGGCTGAGCCGTGCTCGTGATGTTCAGCCCTGCTTCTGCTGCCGGGCTGACACGTTCCTGCGCAGGCCCGACTCAGAGCTCCGGGCACCTGCCGGAGTCCGGGGTGCTCAGAGGGTTTGGCTGTGCGATGACAGCGATCTCCGTGGCGTCAGGCCTTTAAATGAGCATCATTAGATCTTCTGAGAACCTGAGCTAATTACAGTGGAAGCCATGCTCCTGTCGCAGATGTCATCTGCCCTGCTGGGGCTGTGGGTGTAGTGTGTAACTTTGGGTAAGGTGCCAAGGTTTGGGCTGGGGGAAGCTGTCCCCACCCGTCCTGCTGTGGTTCCTCGGTGCTGCAAAGAAATGCAGGGGCTGGCAGCCTGCAGCCTGCCTTCTCAATGCTGCTTGCTGTGCTCCCACACACCCTTGGACCTCTTTTTGGGAGTGTTCTCCAGCATGGGCAGGGGTGGCAGGTGATGCCAAAGGAGTGAGAGAGAACCTCTTGCTGATCAGTCACAGAACAGTTTGGTCTGGAAGGGACCTTAAAGCCCATCTTGTTCCACCCTTCTGCATGGGGAGGGACACCAATGAACAATTAAAATATCATTTGTCCTTCTGATTTCTTTGTCATATATCTGGTTTTTGGGGAGGACAGGGGGTTGTTGCTCAGGACTAGGCAAAGTGTTTATGGAGACTGTTGCTCAGGAAAGGTTTAAGCAGGGAGAGTGTATTTATCTTCTTTAATGAGCAAGTAAATCTGAATTTATGAACCTGTAGGCTGTCTTGCCTCTTCGCTGATAGTAAAAAAGATGAAACAGAGCCAGTAATCTCACCAGTGCTTTGATTTCTCAAGTCAAGTTGCTTACTCCTCACTTGGGTAGCGTCCAAATTGTGTCACTTGGCCTCAGCTGCTCTTGCAGCTGGAGCTCCTGGGGGGCTGGGGACAACGTGCACAACAGCAAATGAGTTTTTTCTAGGGAAGAGCAAACCCTGGGGGATGGAGGTGGCCTTTGGTGTGCTGTGGGAAAGCACAGCTGCACCCACTCAGGGTAGGCTGTGCTGTGGGTCTGGGCTTGTCCTGTGCTCCATGGTCTGAACTGGAGGGCAGATCCCCATAACGCTGATGCAGTGCTGCTGTGTGGAGGTGTTGAAGTGCCCATGACCCACCTACACGGGTGCTTTGTGCTGCTCCCCCTGTGCTCACTGCTCTGCATGTGCTGTTGATGAAGGGTCACCAGCGTGGCTGAAACCTGCTGCCTGGTTCCTGGCTGGAGAGGAGGCATCTGGGTGCTGTGCTCTGCCTGAACAACATGGCAGGGTTAATCCAGACTGTGGGTCAGGCCAGCAAAGACCTCGCCCAAGCCCTCAGAAATCACAGAAAAATTACCAGTTAGTCTGGTACAGGAGTAAAACTGCCTGGAGAAGGGCTGGAAGTCGGGGAGGCCTTGGCAGTAGGTTGACTTAAGGTACAAAGTGTTCTGAAGGGAACTTTTGGAAATCTCATGCTTTGAGGGACAAAACCTCACTTATTGCCAGCAGTAGGGCTCATTCATGAACACATAGGCCCAATTTGTTAATTCCTGAGACCTTGGCTTCAAAGTTTTAAAAAGTCTTGTGACCAGCTAGTTGAAAGGGAGTTTCAAAATCTAATGGATGCAGATGCTTGCTGTGCCTTCTCCCTGAACCTGTACTCTCACACCCTGGGGAGGGACTCCAGGGAGTGTGAGGGGCTGCTCCAGGGTTCTGGTGAGCTGTGGGCAAGAGCTGAGGTGGTGTGGAGAGGTGTGGTGCTGTGGGGTGACAGGTGAGTACTGGGCTTGTTTAGGATGGGTGCCCTGATCCCAGGGATGGTTGGGTAAGCATCACTATTCCTCTTGCCAGGTGCAGTCTGGAGACACAGAGTCTGGAAACTTTTTTGTTCAAGGGTGGTTGGGTTATGGGAGAGCTGTTACTACAAAAGAACTGGCACTGTCCAAGTGTTGCACAGCAGAACTGGCCTTCACCATCTCCTTTCTAAAGTGGGAATTCTCAGTCTAATGGGAAAGTAGAGTTGACTTGAAGTTGGGTTTATTTCCATTGGTCAGGTCTCCTGTTACACAGGCTTCAGTCTGCCCATCACTTACGGTCCAGAGCTGGAGCAGAAGTCTCCAATGTGTCCTTCAAGTTGGATTCTAATGCTTTAGGGAACTGAAATGATTTAACAAGGATTCACACTTGTGTTGGACAACTGTCTTGCTGCACCTCTGGCTGAAGGAGCACAGTGAAGATCCCAGCCCCAGCCAGGGGAGAGCCAGGTGTGCTGTGTGCTGGTGGCACCTGTGTGGCTGTCTCCAAAAAGCACTGGAGAGCGTTGATTGCAACAGCCTGGGAACAGGATTGCAGCTCTTCCCTCTTAGCAGTGATAACTTTGAAGTGACTTTTGAAGGGTTGCTGGAAGCAATTTTTTCAGTGAGCAGATTAGAGATAAGAGAAGAATTCCACCCTGTGGGGCATAAGCAGTTCAATTCATACCAACTCGATGGAGAGGGGAAATTGAAAAGAGCTTATCAGCTTGAGGAAAAATCAAATGTAAACATCGTCCCCAGCATGATTATGGTTCACAGCTTAGTTGGATGTCACATGCCTCTGTGGCGTGAAATGGTGCTGGCGAGAATGATTACAGAGGGAGTCAGCCAGGCAGGAACAGGCAGAAAAACACCCTGTGCCTTGAACTCTTAAAGACCCTGCAGTCACTTCACAGTCAATAAGTCACAGCTCAGCTGCAGGGAAGGAGGAAGGCAATGAAAATAGAATTCAGGCTGCTCTGGCAAATTAATTGTTCTTTAAGATATGAATCGGCTGGAAGCACGTGGGGAAGCTGGGATGGTGGAGCCTGGGAGCTGGGAAGGGCAGTGTGCACAGCAGGCAGATGTGGGCACTGCCCTAAGGATGCTGAGCCTGCCTGTATCGGTGTCAGGGCGGCTGGAGAACGAGTTTCCAAGAACACACAGGACAGGGAATGATTAGTCTCATTTTCATTAACCAGCACTTGGCATTGACCTGTATATAACAGCACATTCCACAACTGCTGGGGCCAAGGCTGGCAGAGCTGCCACTGCCTCGTCCCACTTGGGAGGCACATGGGCCTCTCTGGAAGAGCTCCTCAGGGAATGACCTGAGTGGATTCCGTATGAACAGTATATAATTTTGGAACTATTACTGAAGTGATTCACTGACATGACCATTATGGGCTCTTGCCAGATGCACAATCTTAAGAAATACGGTCTTCCCATATAAGGTGGTTACAGACTGAAAGGCAGCAGCAGAAATTCCAGTACTCTCTTCCTTCATGGACACATCTTTCAGTTAGCACCAGTTGACTTTAGAAATAGTCCTGCCATGGCTGTGTGATACCCTGATAAAGACTTGAGAGCTCTTCTCATCACTTGCTGCTTCCGTTTTGTCAGTGTTTGATTATTCCCATGCATCCTTTTGGGATGCCCAGTTTATTCCCATGTACCATAATTAATCTCTAGAAGGCTGGCAGGTTCCTCACTCCCAACATGGATATGATACCTTGTGCTTGCTGGGACCTACTGGTATGAGATCTGTTCATCTGTGCATGTGGGATCTGCAGCTGTTATGTGGGGATCATTAACCTGTGACTCAAAAAGCAGAAATCACTGCACCTTTTGCACTGTACTGGGGAATGTCAGAAGCAGAGTGGGAGAGGGAAATATTTGCTAATCCCAGTGCAAGGAGGGTTGGCTTTGTTTAGGTGGAATTGAATGCTCAGTGCTCCTATCCACAGCATGGATGAAGAAACACTTTCAATTTTTTAATGTTCTAGTGCAATATTTTAAGGTAGCATTTTAATAGCATTTTTTACTGACTGAAGTGAACCCAACTCATGAAACTTTTCATTCACTAAAAGTATAGCTGATGCTTTTAAAAAGTAAGGGCTTAAGAACTTCCTCATGACAGCTAAACTTCTTGAAACCATATAAAAATCTGCTTATACCATAATTCAGCCTTGCAGCACTGCTAGCACGAGATGCTCCTTCTTGCATCCTGGCTGCAGGAAAGTGGGAGCCAAAGCAGGTCCTGCCCTCCCCAGATGGTCTGATCCCATGGATGCACTCTCACAGATCTTCCCTGGATCCCAAGGAAGACAGTGGGAGCAGCAGGTATTGGAGTAGGCTGCCAGTTTTGGGACGCGCTCTCTAGTTTAACACAGAGGCCTTGGCACCTCCTTTTCTCCAAGATGCTTATGTTGAGAGAGAAGTGACTCAGAATGTTTGAATCATAGAATGAAAGCATAGTTTGGGTGGGAAGGGACCATCTCATTCCAACTCCTTGCTATGGGCAGGAATACCTTCCAGTACACCAGGGTACTTGAAGCCCCATCCAGATTGGTCTTGAAGCTCATAAATAGCAGCAGAACAGCAGATGGCAAGGTGGGGTATTTCCTTTCCCATTCAGCCTTTCCAAGTCTCTAACCAAGATTTCTGATAGTCTCCTTTGATTTGTTTAATAACCCAGTGACAGTGTTGCTATCCTTCACAAATCTCCCAGGTCTACAAGCTGGGTCACCTCATGAATGTGCCCAACAACATAATCAACAACATCAAACTGATTGTCTGATCGTGTCTGTGGGACCAGGCAGAAGCATTGTGCAGGTGCAAAGCCCTAGTTGTTTGGTGTGGATTCCCTGTAACTAGTTACTGTTAGATAGATAGACACACCTCTGTGGTATTTCACCATTTCTAAATCCATGGTGAGTGCAAGAACTCAAAGGAGAAAAGTACTGTTGTGTTCTGTAAGTCTTTGGCAAAGCAGAATTCCTGACCAAGCATGGTCTGGATGTTTGCTGCTGGCTGAGGGTGCCTGTGCAGCCACTTGTGTTTTCCTTGAATGCTGGGGTGAGGACACACACCATGCTGAGCCCCTGCTGCTGGCTGTTCTGCCACGGGAATGCACTCACAGACAGGAAGACATGAGCACAGCAGAGAGGAAATCAAAGCACTGCAAAGGCCTGGGAGCCAAAGACTGTTCAATGCTGAAATGAAACAAAAGCACGAGAAGAAAGCGGAATCGTGTAAAAAACCGAACTTGTGGCCTGTGTGAGGTGGGCTTGGCCTTGATCCCTGTCAGCAAACCTCAGCAGAGCCCAGCATTGCTCACCTGCCTGCCTGGGGAGCATGTGCCAAATGGAAAGGAGCTGCTGTCTCTCCCAGGCTCTCTCCCTCCTGGGGAGAACTGGCAGACTGAGTCTGTGGACAGGAGCCTGGCTTCTCCAAGAGCCCTGTACCAGCCAGTGATCATACAGTGATGTTGGGGCTTTTCCTTCTTAGGTAGGTCTTTGAAATACTCACTTCCTAAGCAGCCTGGCACTTGTTTGTTTGACCTTTTCAGTGATGCCAACAGCTGGGTTAACCTCCAGACTTTCTGGAAAGCATTTTTTGTAATTAAAAAGCTTAAAGTGATTAGAGCAGCTAGTCTTTGTCTCCTCACCCACATATTTAGCAGAAAATGCTGTCAACCCCTAATTAAGTGTCATCGTCTTCCATGGTGTGTTCTTGTGGCTTCCCCAGCTTACATGTGGGTTTTGGCACTGGCTTGTGGTGAATTACCAGGCTGAGTCAGAGGACGTGTTGTGGTGTGGAGGAAATCTGAAGCTGGCAATGTACTGGGTTGCCCCAGTGTTCCCAGCCCTGCCCATGCTGCTGGTCACCACTTACCATGACATGTTTTTATCTCTCAGCTCTGGGGAGAGGCTGCAAGTCCCTTTGCCTCTCTTCCAGCTTTCACTGAAAGCTGCAAGCTTTCAGCTGCAGCAAGCATACTGCTCTTTTCTAATTCTATCGAAAAAACCACAAATGTGTACAGCTAAGGAGTCGGTGTGTGATGTGAAGGTTTCTCTTCAATATTTACTGTAATACAGAAGCAGGCTGGAATAATCCACATGTGTAGAAGAGCTGTGTTCTTTTATAGCATGGAGCTGGCATGGCCTTTACAGTTGCACCTCTGGCAGATGTCTATGAGAAGTGCTGTCCCTCCGGATAACTTTGGATCTGGAGTTGCGGGAAACAAACTTCGCTGTGTGCAACCACTGCTTGTGCAGTTTGCATTCAGTGTAAATGCTATGCAGACTCATCAAGGCGGCCCAGTCCTCATCTCCTTTGTAATCAGCAGAACCTACATGTTCTCTTTGCAGAAATTGCTACTAGAGAGGGTGGGGAAGACTTCCTGGGAGAAAAGAGAAGTTGTAAACCAGCTGTTTGCCTTCATCGTTGAAAACCTGCCTGTTGCTTGAGGAGTGTTTGGAAGGCTAGGGCCCACATTCCAGGAGCACAACTGTAGCTGCTCCTGCTGCCCAAGGCACTCCTTGATTCAGGAGAGGGAACCAGGTCATGGCCCAGGGTTTGTCACAAGACTAGCCCAGGCAGATCCACGTCCATGACTGAAAGGGCCTGGAGATTAGCTGAGCATGGGAACAGCACAGGCAGCAGCTCCTGTCTTTGTTCTGGGTGAAACAGCTCAGTCTCCTGAACTGGGAGGAATTAATGGATTACAAGACAAGGGCAGCTTTGCCTTTTTTGTGGTCATTAAAACGCCGCAGCGCTGCTGGGACGGTGCCACTGGCGCTGTGGCTGGTGGGGAGCTCAGTCAGACTGGTCAGACTCCCCCGAGCTCAAACCCTGCTTTTCACTTTACTGCATAGTGTTCACCTCTCCCAGCCACGCAGGGGAATGAGGCTTGATTCAGCTTCTGCCGTGTTCTCTGGCTGCCACTGTTAAAGCTTTCCTGCTTCTGCTCTCCTGTGGGGGCTCTTGCATGGGTGTTGGTGGCTCCTGCAAAATGAGTTCCATGCTCTGAGGGCCTGTTTAGGCACAGCAGCTGTTAACTCTTCAGTTAAACTCAGTAATGCTTTTTCGGACAAAGCTCTGTCAGACTGCTGACTCTTCACATTCAAGTTGTCTGCATTCCTGTATCGTGGCAAACACCTCCTAATTTCTTTTCCAGAAGATCTGGTAGCGCTTTAACCTCAGCCATCTCCTGAAGAAAATGCAGCTCACCAGAGGAAGAGAGTGCTGGGCTGGGAGCCAGTTGGGTCTCTACTCCTTCACTGAATTTAGTAAATCAGAGTAATTCCCCAGCTGTTTCATGTTTTTTTCCATAGGAGAAGTGTTCTGCTGCTTTTGGGACCAGGGACCTGAGTTCACAGTCATTTAGCAGGGCTGGTGTTAGAAGCCTGTCCTTAGTGTGATCCAAACTTTGGGCACATCAGGATGCTGCCCTTCAAAATGAGTGCCTCGGATGTGTCAGACTGTGCTGGTGACCATGTTGTGCTTCTGCAAGAGTAGAATTAGTCAAGACTGTTTTGCCTGCTCATTTGCTGCCTGACAAGATGTTGTTTAAATTGCTGGTTAGATTTTTCTTTCCCTTGGCGTTTGCAGTTCTCAGTTGCTGCTTTATATTCTGTCACCCCAAGTAAGTGAAGGTCCAGATTTCCAGTGTCTGAGACAACCACTGGGACTGGTGAGGTACCACCTGATGGAGTTGAAGACTGACACAGAAACGTGTGTCATGTCCATTGGAAGAGTATTGTTTGTGAAGTCAGTGTGTTGGGAATTCAAGCTTGATGCCCAAACTTGCTTTCTGCCTCCCTGGTTAAGGTTGGGTTTATGCCACCTGGGCAGAGAGGTCTTGCCAACCCTATGTGGGACAGGAAGGCCATGGAGGAATGAAGTAGGTAGAATAAAAGCAATTCTCCTCTATATTTAAAGCAGGAGTAATATAGGTCACCTTAATCTGCTCTCCCTCCTCCTCTTCCTGTGGGATGGGAGAATATCCCGGCCACATGTGCTGCAGGGTGATGATGAGGGGGGACCACCTTTGTCCTGCTGCTGTCGAGCTGTGGAGCATCCTGTGGCCTTGGGAGGCTTTTCTACCTGTTTATTACCTAACAAAATAATCAAATATAGCTCTCCAACAGTACAGTGAAACAGTGTTATTGCTGTGCATGAGATTAATGACTTCAAGGTGATTTAATTCAATTATTTAAATTATTTTTTGGGGTGGAATTCCTGATGTGTGGATGGAACTGTCATTCTGTTTAAGGACATGCATCCTCCTGAGCTCTAGGAATTTACCTGGCTTTTCACCAGTTGTAGTTGGGCAGCAGTACAGTCACAGCATTGCTTCAGGTGTTGTTCATTGCTGGTCCTGTCAGCCCTCCAGTGATGGAGTTGGCTCAGAACAGCTGTGTATGGATTTTTATCTCATTCAAGGCTGTCTGAGCTCAGGTGATTCAGGCCACTTGGCACCAATTTGAGCAACTTGAGTGGGAGAAGTTTGGGTTGGTGTGTTGATACAACTCACAAAGGGTTCAGAGCACTTGAGTATTTTTATGTAATTGGCAAGTTTTGAGAGGTTTCGTGAAGTCCTTTCAAAGCTCAAGCCTCATCTCCTAAGTCCTCTGAGGCTCCCAGCAGACTGCGGTGCTGGAAACCAGAGTCATAGAATGTCCTGGGTTGGAAGGCACCCATGGGGATCACTGAGTCCAGCTCGTGGCCCTGCACTGGTGAACCCCAAGAATCCCACTGAGTGCCTGAGAGCATTGTCCAAACACTTGGGAACTCTGGCAGAGTTCAGGCTCAGCTACTAGCAGTGGTGTATCCTGCTTTGTCCAGCACAGTTGATAAAATTTTGGGAGTCTCAACAGCTGAGGTGGGACATAGCTGGTTTCTGCCCTTGGAACCTGCTTGGTTTTGTTACCACTTTTTCCACAGTGGATCCCACAGAGGGGACAGCCCAGCTGAAGTCAGTTGTTATCTCTGGTGTCTATTGATTTTACTTGAGGTCCTGAAAAACGGAGGGATTTAAGAAAATCCTTCAGCCTTGGTATAAGTCCTAGAAACACACGTGTGCATTGTACAAAGTAAAGTGAAGGTGATGAGCTGGAGCCTGCCGTGGCCACTGCTTGGGTCTCTAGGATGTGCAGCTCTCTTCCCAGTGTAGGGCTGCGAACTGGAGCTCACCCTGGCTTTGTGACACTGATGGCATTTACTGTGTGGCTGATGGGGGGAGAGGGAAGAGTCCTCTGCAAGACAAAAGTGATGGACTTTGTTGCTCTAAAATACCAGGGAAGATCTGCTTGTCTTTGTGCTGCCTTGTCATGTTTGGCACATTCTGTGACCTGGGCCAAGACACAAGGAAATATTGCCAAAGCCTCTGCTTTGAGCAGGATGCAGCAGCTGAGGACAAAGATGCTGCAGTAGTTTTTCTTTCTGTAGTTACTCTGCACATCTGATGGACCAGATTTTGTGGATTTTTCAGTATAAAATTGTCCATTATTGCATTTTTCAAAGGGAGGGAGCTGGCTAAAATCCTCCTCTGGCTGAGTGCTCCTTCCCTGAATGTGCTGATGGCACTTCAGCAGTCACAGTCACTCCACTTGGATGCTGATGTGGAACTTGGTTGCCTCTCTGTGTTCTTGATTCTGTCAGGTTCTGTCAGTGTAGCTGATTCTGCATCCCTGTGCCAGGATGAAGGGGTGGTGTGCTCAGTCCCACATGCAGCCGAGAGGGCAGATGTAATACCTGAAACCATTTGTCTTCTCTTTAAATGTCACTTTTAACTGGGTGTCATCTAAAAAGTGACAGTTTTCCTCCTCTCTGTACGTGTTGGGTGCCGCTCTCTCCATCTGGCTGGCTGTGTGTTGACGGGGGCAGTGTACAAAATGCAGAGCATTTGCTGGCAGAAATGCAAACTGTAGAGATGTAAAATAGTCCCTGACTTCAAAGCTGGAAGAGAGAGAGCAGAAAATGAAGTCTCAAAGCTGTGCTTGTCACTGTTAATGGCATGCTCAGTTACAGACACTTGCTGAGGTGGAATTCAGAAATAAGGCCTTGGGTTTCACTCTTGTTTAACAGGTGGGGATTATTTGGGAGTTTAAATAGCACATGTTATGGGATGGTTTTTGTGGTTGGTGAGGACTATTTGTTCAGTGATTAGAGCTGAAATCTGGAAGGTTAACAATTGCCTTTGCTTAATGGAATGTTTTTTCTCCCTGTAATTCTGACTTACATTACAAGACAGTGAAGTTTTTCAGGAGGTGGCTATTGTGTTGCATTTTGTAGCTTTTCACAGATTCTTGGAATATCCTGAGCTGGAAGGGACCCTCAGGGATGCTCAGCCCAGCCCCTGTCCCTGCCCAGCCACCCCAACAAGCCCACCCTGAGCACCCCTGGCAGCGCTGTCCAAACGCTCCTGCAGCTCTGGCAGCCTTGGGGCCGGGACCATTCCCTGGGCAGCCTGGGCAGTGCCAGCACCCTCGGGGCCAAGAACCTTTCCCTGAGCTCCATGCCAAGCCCTGGCACAGCTCCAGCCCTTCCTGGCCTCCTGTCCCTGTCCCAGAGCAGAGCTCAGCCCCTGCCCCTCTGCCTCCCCTGGGGAGGAGCTGCAGCCCCCGAGGAGCCTCCCCTCAGTCTCCTGTGCTCCAGCTGAACGAGCCAAGTGCCCTCAGCCGCTCCTCAGAGCCTTCCCCAGCTCCGTGTCCCTCATTTGGGCACTCTCAACAGCTTTGGATCCTTCTGATCTCATGGTGCCCAAAGTGCCTTCAGAACTCAAGGGGAGGCTGCAGCCTCATACTGATTGATATGCATATGTATTTTTTTAATTCCAAGATACTTCTTCTCAACCCAGCATCTCTTTATGCTTAAATTAATTTTGATGGTAGAGAACTGCTGACTGTCTTTCTCCTCTGTAGTCTCAGAAGGTTGGATGTTTTGTTTTCGTTTCAGTATTGGGCAGGAGTCACTGGTGGATTAACTATCTGGGACACTCCTTTGACTAAGTGGCTTCTGGACTGATAATGCCAGAAAATGCTTATTAAAGAAAATGAGAAACATGGCAATTTGGGAGGAACTTGGTTTAATATGTGCAGACTCTGGTTTTGCATGGATAGGATGGCAATGCGCTTCCACAGGGGATGGGATTTAAGGTTTTGTAACAATCTCAGAGACGTACTGTAGCTCCCTGAACTCCCAGGTTTTAAAACACAAAGATTGGATTTATTTTTAATATTTTCTAAACTGAAAACTGGGAGCGAAAGGAGGTTGGAAGTGCCCAGCATGAAGAGCAAACTGTGACCTAGAGAAACAAGGTGGGTTTTTACAGCAGCTGAAGAAATTAAATTTAAATGCGGAGTTTTGCTGTGAAGTGGGTTAAAAGCTTAATCTGTAAGGGTGAGGTGGGGTGAAAACTGACTTAATTCTAGGCCTGTGGGAGGGAGGGATAAGATGTGTCTGAATGGCAGCTGCTCATCTAAAGGAAAAATGAGTGTGTTGCAGGCAGAAGTAGTAAGTGCTGCCTAGTACTTCATGTTTTCTATTAGAGCTCCTGCTTTTGACATGACAGGAGAACAGCCTCCAAACCTCCTTTGCCTTATGACTCGCCTTTAAGTGCAGGCAAAACCTATGCACCCATTTTGGTGAAGAGAAAGCCAAGACTGAAGCCCATCCAAAACTGTAGAGCTTGGTCAGGCCCATCCTGAAAAGGGGCTGCGGTACCTGCAGGACGGCTCTGCTTCATCTCAGCTGCCTTCTCCTGTTCCCATGGACAGCCTTCCCTCCCTGCTGCTCTGAGCCTCTCAGCTGCCCTTCTGCTGTGCTTTGTGACAGGAGCTCAGAGCTGCTCGGCTTCCTCACTGCCGCTGGGGAGCCCCACGGCTTGGTGGGACAGAGCTGGAGGCTGAAGCCATCTGCTCTGGAAGGAGGCTACGGGGTTGGGAGCCAGGAAATGTAGACCTTAAGCCATGAGACTGTCCGTGTCAGCCTGAAGAATCCTTTATTCCCCACTGAGAACTGCTATGTAAGCGTTGGCCAGAGTCACCACACACCTCTGACTGTTCCTGCCTCCCCACAACCACCACCATAAACCGGAAAGCTGATGGTTGGGAAGAGGAGCCTGAGCACACAGCTGGGTTGTCCTCCTGGGGATGCTTTTCAGAGGGAATATTTGATGTCAATGTGCCTGGCCGTGGCTTGTGTTTATTTCCAAACAAGAGGAGCAGATTGTGCCGTTCCCCCTCTCTTTTGCAGGTCAGTGATAGTGTGTGTTTGGTTGATCCAAACTTGCAGTGTTCTGGTTCAGGGGAATGAATTATTTCTTGTTTTATTGAAGTCTTAGCAAACAGTGCTGAAGAACTCCTGAGATTCTTCTGTGTAGTTCAGAAATGTTAAGCTGAAGTTCACTCCATGCTGCTGGCTTGAGTTGTGTGTTGAGCAGGACCAAGGCAGTGACTGTTCCCCTGTGCTGAGCACTGCTGAGGCTCTGCCTCGAATCCTGGGGTCAGTTTTAGGCCCCTCACAACAAGAAGGACATTGAGAGGCTGGAGCATGTCCAGAGAATGGAATGGAAATGGGGAAGGGTCTGGAGCACCAGGAGCAACTGGGGGAGCTGGAGGGGCTCAGCCTGGAGAAAAGGAGGCTCAGGATGAACCTTCTGGCTCTGCACAACTCCCTGACAGGAGGGGGCAGCTGGGGTGGGGTCAGGCTGTGCTGCCAGAGAACAGAGGCAGGAGGAGAGGAAACGGCCTCAAGGTGGCCTAGGGGAGGTTCAAGTTGGACACTGGGAAAATTTCCTCACTGAGAGAGTGGTCAGGCCTTGACAGTCTACCCAGGACTGTGGTGGTGATGATATCCCTGGAAGTGTTCAAAAAACAAGTAATAATGGCACTTGGCTGTATGGTTTAGTGGGCATGATGAGCTTCAGTCAGAGGCTGGACCTGATGATGTTGGAGGTCTTTTCCAGCCTTAATGATTCTATGATTCATATGACATCCCAAGTTTTAACTTGTGTTGGGCAGATGCTGAGTAAAGCCCTGAGAAGGGCACAAGTTGTTCAGGGCTCTGTTTGAGAACCTTGGAGACCAGGAGTTGTTCCCAGTTGCATCTGGAGTTTACAAAGTGATTTCAGTGCACATTTATAAGCTGTGTAGGCAGCCAGCCTGGGCTCTTCCTGAGGTGGTCACTTGTGTTTTTGCAAAGCCAGTGTCTTGGGAATTCAAGCTTGATGCCCAAACTTGCTTTCTGCCTCCCTGGTTAAGGTTGGGTTCATCCCACTTGGGCAGAGGGGTTTTGCCAACCCTATGTGGGACAGGAATATTCTTAGTTGTAGTCAGTCAATATTCTTTAGTTGTAGTTCTGTCTGTTTAAGGCATGCCTTCCTCCTCCGCCTCCTCACTGGAGAAGAGCTGCTCTGAAACCCAGAGCACAAGATCTGGAGGCTCTGGAAAGCTGGGAAGAGGGCTGACCCAGCTGGCTGGGGTTCATCTCCAAGGTAGCTTGTTGTCTTTCATCTGTTAAGTCATCTATCAGACACATCCTAGAAACCACCACTTGAGAGAGACCTTGACCCCTCCTCTGTCCTGTGCAAGTGCAGGAATACCAAGGGTGAAGCACATCCTGTGGCCTCTGCAAGCTCAGCCCAAACTGGTACTGCTTCCAGAAGGGTTTGTGGCTCTGCTGGGTACAAGTGTGTGCTCAGCTTTGGGGAAAGCAATACAAGCAATCTGCAGGGTCCTCAGCACCTGGGGGCCTGCAGGAGTTTAGGAGAACAAGCTCAGCAACAGCCTGAGTTCTGCCTGAGCAGCACCTTGGGAGCCTGAGTGCTCCTTAGGATTTTGTTCTTTCTTCTTTTGCATCTTTGTTTGGGCATATACCTGTGCAGAGTCTGGAGATCTGGTTCCCAAATGAATAAATAAATGGGCATTGCTGCACTTGGTTAAATAGAAGTAATAAGTTCCTGGCTCAGCCTCTTACGTGCAAGTCCTCCAGGTCAAGCTGGAGAAGCTGCTTTTCTGCCCCAGCTTTGAGCAGGCTGCAGGTCTGTGCCCAGAACCAGCCTGTCCTTCAGCTCATGGCTGGCTGCACTGTAGGAGGGTGTCCCTGATCGCTGGTGCAATGCAACTGAGACATCCCTGTAGCCCAGCATGGGCAGCAGGCTGTCTCTTCATGCCCTCTTTGTGTGTCTCACCTGTTTGAATTTCCTAGTAAGAGCTCTAGAAGTATTTTTTGAAATGTCACTGGTTTTTAGGTATCTTCTTTTCGGCTCCTAGCTGAGTCACTGGCTACCATGCTACAGCCAGGATCCCAGGGAGAGGAGAGACTTGCTGAAACTTTGAGTTACGATTTTTGGCAGAACACTCCATCTTTGCAGCTTTTTCTGCTGTGGTTTGTTTTCTTCCATCTGTTCAGGTGCCTTTGTGAGAGCAGAGCAGGAGCACCTGACCCAAACACTTGAGTCACAGAGAGCAGAAGGCCTTAGCTAGGCCAGTGAGAAAACAACATGGTAATGAGCAATAATGAAAATTTATTCTTAACCTCCAACTCCCCACACCTTGTGTCAGTAGCTTTTGCCCTGGAAATCATTCCTGAGTCTGACAGCACAGTGATCTGTCTGTGCAGAGCTGCTGTGGCTCTGGGGAATGTTGGCTCACAGAGCCCCAGTTGGGGTGAAGGCTGGAGGCTCAGGACCCCTCCTGGCTACCAGCCCCCTCAGTCTGAGGAAGAGAGAAGGTGTTGGCATGTCCAGGGAGGGGAGGGATCATGGAATGACAGAATAGTTTGGGTTGGAAGGGACCTTAATGCTCATCCTGTTCCACTGACTGCCATGGGCAGGGACACCTTCCACTAGACCAGGTTGCTCCGAGCCCCATCCCACCTGAGCTTGAACATTGCCAGGGCTGGGATAGCCATAGTTCCTGAGGACATCCTGTGCCAGGGCCTCACCACTCTCACAGCCAAAAATTTCTTCCCAATGTCCCATCTAACCCTGCCCTCTGGCAGTGGGAAGCCATTCCCCCTTGTCCTGTCCTTCTAAGCCCTTGTCCAAAGTTCCTCTCTGGCTCTCTTGGAGCACCTTTAGGCCCTGCAAGGGGCTCTGAACTCTCCCTGGAGCCTTGCTCAGGTGAACACCCTCAGCTTCAGAGCAGAGGGCCTCCTGGTCTTGCTCCAGCAGCTCCATATCTTGTTGATGTTGGACCCCAGACCTGGAGGCAGCTCTGGAGGTGGGACCTCACACCATTGGGGTGGAGGGGCAGAATCCTCTTCCTCAACCTCTGGAATTGCTGGTCACAATTCTTTCGATGCAGCCCAGGATCCATCTGGATCTACCTGGAGGAAAGAACTTGCAGTAGCTGGTATGGATTAAGCAGAATTTGCTCCTAAAGAGCCAGCCCCCACTTTGTTGTGCTCCGGGATCTGGATGGGTGGTGCAGGAGAGGCACAGTCAGCAAGGGTGGTGAGGTGCTGCCAGGCAGGTGCAGGACACACTGATAGGAAGCAGTAGAGTTGGAAGAGTGAGTTTTGAATGAAGCCAAGAAACCAGCTCAAATTAGCTGTATCTGCAGCCTGGAGAGCTTGGGTTTCTCCTTTTTACATCAGCAAAAACTCAGGTTTATTTAGAAGTAGGTCATGGAACCATTAAGGTTGGAAAAGACCTGCAAGATTATCAAGTCAAACCCTGACTGGATATGTCACTGCTCTGCTTTTTAAAGCATGTTTTCTTAACTATGTGTTTTCTTTGGTACCTGGTCAACTTGAAAACCATGTCTGACTTGTGCAGAGGATGTGCTCTTTGAGGGATGTATCACAATCTCACACTCTGAAAACAGGAAATGCAGCCTAATGCTTTTGCCTGGACATCTGTTTTTGAAACAGGTAGAAGTTAGAGATGTCCCTGCCTCCTTTCCCACCCAGGCCTTGTCCTCAGCACTGGGATGCAAAGCTCCACATTGCAGTGTTATCAGCAGCACCTGTGGCAACCTGGAAGTGTTCAGAGAAGGAGTTTGTTGGCTGCTCTCATCAGGCTGGGTACAAGGACTTTATGTCCAGTGACGCATGTTGTACGTAACCTTGCTCTGAAATCCCCTTTCAAGTCTCCAGTGCTTGAGCACCCTCAGAAAATCTCTGTCAGGTGATGTTAGCCAGAGTGGAATTAAATCTTACAGGATTTAGCCGAGCCGCTTTGGCTACAGAGTAAATCAGGAAATGTCCCACTAGGTAAATATCCAGGTGCACCTTTGGGATGTCTTGTGAAGGGTGGCCTGCAGTCAGAACAGCTGTTTTCCCTTTGGAGACTGCTGTTCGTTGGGATGCTGGGATCCCATGGATTTAAAGCTGTGCTGACTATGGTGACATCTCTGTGTCCTGGTGTTATGGTAGGTGATTGTTGGGAAACTTCAAATAGATTTCCCTGCCTTCTTTGACTGTAGTAACTGGACTTCAAGATATTTTTTTAGAATGTCAGAAAATGGTGGATATCTTTCATGGGTTGCATTCTTGCATTCTCAGGCTAAATTAGATTAGAATAATTCCTGCTGGTGAGTGAGCAAGGGGGCCAGTCTTGTGTGAGGAAGACACTTTTAAATAGTGGAAGTTATGAATTATCTGGCTGATCCCTCCTGGAGGGAGACAGGGCTGAGAGATAAAGTCGGGGGAATAGTTTGTCACTGTCTCATGCAGCCTGCAATCCAACTCTCTTGGTGTCTGCTGTGCTGCTGCTCCTGCAGGCAGCTGGAATGATTCCTTTGCATTACCAGTCCTCCCCTCTGACAGGCTGAGATCCTCTGCAGGATACCCAGAGAAGGAATATTGGAAAGGGAGCCAAGCTAATGTCAAAGGTTCTGCTCTAGTTAAAGGGGGTTTGTCCTCTCAGTAACAATATCCTGTGCTATTTATCAGCATAAGAAATTTTGAGATTGACCACAGTGAATATATCCTTTTTCCAGCTAGCAGTTCCCTGTCCTTTGCCTGGCACCTGCCTTGAAGTGTCCTCACAGAGCCAGCGAGTTCCAAAAGGAGCTTGGCTGGTGAAGAGGCTCCAGCAGCACTAATCCCTACCTGGCTGGGAGGTGCTATGGGCTGACACTAAGCCCCAAGCAGCCAAAGCCCTGAGCTGTGCCACGATGGAAACCCTGGGTATTTGGGACAGAACAACTGTTCTGGCTGTGGCAAGCAGGGTGTAACCTCGGATTAGGCAGGTCAAGCTTCTCCCTCTTTATTAGTGGCATTGGGAAAGCAGCATATTGGAGGATGGAGGTGAGCCTCCTTCCCTGCACATAGGCAGGACATTTTAAAGGTCCTGGATCCTGCTTCTCACCAGGAGTCTGCAGGCAGGGGGGATGCTTGGAAAATGAAGGAGGGAAGAGAATTCCTTCACTGCCTTGTGCTTGTCTGACCTAGGTTTGAGAAGTGGCTCTCGGGGACCTTGTGGCAGCTGGAAACTCTCTCTGAGCACACAGAATAGAGTCCCAGGGGCTGCCTGGGGTCATGTGCTACATTCATGTCCCCAGTGGTTTTGCAACACAGCTAGAAAAGCAGCAGGAGGTTCTGTGTCCTCTTGCTGCCAAACCACAGCTCTGGGCAGGCAGGAGATGCTGGAGTGAGCAGAGTCAGTGGGTTGTAACCTGCTAGTAGGGGATTTGAAGCTTATCCTTCCCTTGAACAAAGGTAAGGGCAGCTGAATGTTGCTCTGGCTCTTCTGGATGATTGTGAGGAATGTGGCTTCAAAGTCCTTCAGCCTTTTATGGCCCTGCTCTAAATTGGCATCGTGGTTTCAGTGCGGCACCTCTGTGCCTGAGTGTCATCACAGGCACAGAACTGGCTCGGTCCTGCAGAGGTGACACTTCCTGCTCCATGTTTGCTGTCTCTAATCCTGCTCAAGCTTTGTTGTGAGTGCTGGTAGGCAGGTTGGGCTTGCAGGATATAATAAACAGAGAAGCCAGAAGGTGGGAAGAGGCCAGCATTCCCAGCGCTGCTGCTGGGTGTCTGACCTTGGGAGCCTCTCGCCTTCCTGCCCCCACTGCCCGCGGGGGACGTGCCGGGGAGCCTGTGTTCTTCCACTCCACAATCCTCCTGTGGCCAGCGTGTGGAAGGGAGCAGGAACACGGTGTTCAGATAAGGCTGCACCTTTCCCATGGAGCAGATGTTTGCCTGAACATCCCACTGGATTGCATAATTACTGAGCCGAGCGGCTGCAGCCTGTTCCGCTGCTGGGTGGCAGCTATTGTGTGCTGCTTTTGATGAGATTTTTGTTTTGCTTTTTGTCGCTGTGTCACACGCTTTGGGCTCAGCACTCCAAAATCGTCCTTTTTCTACATGCAGCTGATCCAAAACAAGAAAACAAATCAGTTCTTTTTGAATTTAATTTCCCTGGTCTTGTCCTGCTTGTTCCTCACTGTAATTGGGCTTTGGTGCTGTAAGTGCTTTTCCAGGGAGTTGTTAAGGAAACGTTCCAGCGTGGTGATGTCCTGGCTCAGCTCCCTGAGGAGGGCTGCACCCGGGATGCTGCACCCCGGATGTGGTGGCACCTGCAGCTGACGATGAGGAAGGGACGTGTTAACTCCCTGTTTGCGTCTTCAGCTTCTGCCCTGCCTCTTGAGCTGGGATAAATGGATTTATTTTTGAGGCAGAAAGAGTTTCTGCATAAACCCAAAAATAAACCAGGCTGGTAGATGCCTTTACTGCAGAACATCCTTTTGTGGCAGTGCCTGGCAGTGCTGATGCTCCATAAGCTGGAAGTTTGCTTTGATCAGCTGAGCTGGGCTGTAAAATACAGATTCAGTGCTGATCCCTAGGAGCTAGCAGGGGAGCAGCTTCTGGAGTCTGGGGGTCAGAAACCTGAGGGGGTGGCTGGGACAGGACTGGGGCTCCCTGTGCCTGTCTGTCTCCACTTAATGGAAGAGCTTGTCCATGCCCAGGGTGGAAAGGAGGGGTCAGCCGTGTCACTGCTCTCAGCAGGTAGCACAGCAGTGCTCCGAGGCCCAGCCTGCACATTAAGCTCTTTCCCTTCGTTTGTACAAGCAATTTATTTGTACAAGCCTTGCTGTTCCCATCCCCAGCGTTTCTGCTGAGAAAAACAAGACAAAGGCCATGGGAAGAGTGCAGCACACGGAGCTGGGGCAGCAGATCCTGGTGTGCAAATGTCATTTTATGTGAAGGTGGCTCCTGTGTGCTTCAAACAAGGCACAGAGCCCACGTGGGTGATGAGAAGGAGCAGAGGACAGGGAGCAGGCCAGGGTGGCTGAGGTGGGATTAAACAGGATTATTTATCTCTGGCTACTTCTGGTAGCCCAGTTTGAATACTGCCCAGTGCTGCCAGCATTTCTGCTGCAAATAGCTGCTGGACTTTGGATGCTGGCTAAAGTGTCCTGAGGAATGTTGAGCTACCTGTGCTTCAGGTGCATCAGAGCCAGGCCTCTCCTCCCCCTGTATGCTTGCCCATAGGGATGGAGCCAGCCTTGCCTGAGCACTGGAATGAGTGATGGGGTGAAGCAGGCAGTAGAGAGGGTCGGCTGTGTTTGACCAGCACCAGTTTTGTGTGGGTGATCCCAAAAGTCAGTCAGTCTGGCAGTGCTGCAGGGAAAAGTAGATACATTTAGATGGTAAAGCTTTATGTAGGTTCTACATAACAAGCAGAATTTATCTCAGGTTGGTTTATTTCAGTGTTATTTCTCCCAGCTCTCAGATGGCAGGAGCAGGATCCATGCCCAGGGTGCTGAACAGCTACAGCTCTTTCTGCCAAGAGATGGCACATATAAGGGGGAAAAACCCCAAAAATTTAATTTCATTTTGTGCCTTACTTGATGATTCTCATCTGAATCAAATTGTGTTGAATTATGGGAAGAAAATATGTTTAATGATCAGAAGTAGGTGCCTGGGAAGGGCAGGTTGTACTCAGCTGCCTTCTCTGGGGGGTGGCTCAGCCAGCTCCTGCTCCCTGTGGTGTCCCCTCCCCTCCCAGGACTGCCCTGTGCTGCTGCTCCATGTGCTGGGAGCTGGAGCCACAGGTGTGGCTTGTGAGAAGAAATTCAGGGATTGCTTTTGCCTGTGCCTTGAGACACAGCCTGATGCTCCTGCTGGCTACTTGGGAAGCCCAGCTGGCTGCTGCTCTGGCTCAGGGCTGCTTCCCAGCTCAGGAGTGTTTTCTGGCTTACAAGAGACCTGGAGAGGGACTCTGAACAAGGGCCTGGAGGGGCAGAACAAGGAGAAATGCCCTGTCAGAGAGCAGGGTTAGATGGGATATTGAGAAGAAATTCTTCCGTGTGAGGGAGCTGAGGCCCTGGCACAGGGTGCCCAGAGCAGCTGTGGCTGCCCCATCGCTGGAAGCGTCCAAGGAGGGGGCTCAGAGCATCCTGGTCTAATGGAAGGTGTCCCTGCCCATGGCAAGGGGTGAAATGAGATCAACTTTAAGGTCCCTTCCAACCCATACCATTCCGTGTTTTGCTGAATCACCTTCCCCCAGTCTCCCTTAATTTTAATTGTTTTTACCAGCAGTCTCTTACAGGTAGTAACAGCGGTCTCTTTTGATGGATATGTTTAATTTCCATCCTTTCTGCCTGTATTTGATAGCAATACATGTGTGGGGGCTTTAACTTCCACAGCTCCTGTCTTGGCATTCTTGTTACTGCCTTTGCCTGTAAGGCATTGACTGAGCAAGTCTATGTTAGGGGTCAGATGGAACAGGGAATCATGTCCTGGCTACAGTCTCCACATCCCCTTATTGTCCAAATGGGCTGCTCAGATGTGTCACATTGTCTTGTTCTCAATGGAGAAAGTGAAAAATGAGATAGGCACGTTCCTTTGGGACACCTTCCACCAGACCAGGCTGGGTGCAAGTGGCAAACTGCAGGTCTCTGGTGTGCTGGATTTGTGGGAGAGTCATGCTGTTGAAGCCTCCAGCCAAGGAGCTTATGTAGCATTTCTATTTTCACGTATTTTTAGTTCCAGTCACATTGTATGTCCTTATAAACCCTTAAATAAAGTGAAGCTTTTAGTAAAGATGCAGTAGCAGTTCTGATCAGAGAAAGGAGTCCACTGGTTATTTAGATTTGTTTTGACTTCTCTAGGGTATCATAAAGCATCAGATACTTAAAATTTATAAATATATGTCTGTGTGTATAAAGAAAACTTCATTATTAGATCATGTGGGCACTGCCCAGGCTCCCCAGGGAATGGTCCCAAGGCTGCCAGAGCTCCAGGAGCGTTTGGACAGCGCTGCCAGATATGCTCAGGGTGGGCTTGTTGGGGTGGCTGGGCAGGGACAGGGGCTGGACTCAATAGTCCTTGTGAGTGCCTTCCCACTCAGGGTATTCTAGGATTCTGTGATAGGCTTCTGCTGGATTTTTGTAAACCTTTTAAGGAATTCCTTTCCAGTGGACAGAAGCCTCTAATGCCTGTTTTGATGATGAAGGGTTTTGGCAAGTCAACCAGCCTCACCTGGTTTGGAGGGAGTGGAAGGGACACCTTCCACTATCCCCAGGTTGCTCCAAGCCTCATCCAGCCCGGCCTGGAACACTTCCAGGGATCCAGGGGCAGCCACAGCTCTCTGGGCAGCCTTTGTCAGGGCCTCCTCACCCTTACCTTGTGGAGGTTTTGCTCCTCTGGCTGGTAGAGTTGAAACTTGAGCCCTTTCCTGCACAGAGGAGGCTTTCCAGGAGGAAATTCCTGCCTGTCCTGCAGGGCGTCAGCTTCGTGGTGGAGGTGCCCAGTGTGACTGTGAATATGGAAAAAAACACAAGTCTGAGATGGGATTTGCTGAATGCCACAACTGAAGTGTTTATTTCAGAGGCTGCATAGAAGCTCAAGCACTGGGACAGGGTCACTCGGAGCCCTGCACAGATGAGAACAGAACTGAAGGCAGCAGGTCAAGCATGCACAAAGTGCCTGGCAGAGCCCAGGCAGAGACTGGAGGCAGGACAGAAAGTTGGGGTTTCATCTCAGGGTTTCCCTCCAAGAGCCTCTCATCCCATTTCTGAGCACGGCCTGGTAAGCCACACCAAATCGGATAAGAATCATTTCAATTAGCTCGTTAAGTGCCGAAACTTCCCCCAGCTCCCGCTCCCGCAAACCCCCGTGCTGCCTCGTGGCTCAATAACCCCTGGAGCTGGAGTTAAATCAGATTTTGCCAGACCATCTGTCAGCTTGTTTGAGCCGAGCACAGCCATGTGCCATGCACAGAGGAGCCAGTGGAAGATTTTTACGTTTTCTGACTAGACAAGTTGATTTTATAAAGCTGATTACTTTTTAGTAGTGGTGGGGGCAAAGGGAAGTTTTGCTGGGATTGCTCTTGCCCACATCAAGCATCATTTCTCCCCAAGATCTGTGGTTCCTTGCCTCCGATACCTTTCCTTTGTGTGGACGGTTGGTGTTGATTCCACATTTGGTACATGTGCAGCAGCAGACACTTAAAAGCTGGGAATGAAAGTGGCTTGTGGTAATTATCACAAAATTAATCTCCTGCTCTGGAATTGTGACAAAGTGCAGAAACAAGCTTAGTGCTGCAGGAGAGCAGTGGCAGCCATGCAGGGAGAGCACGTTCCCCTGGCCCAGGGCTCTCAGCTGTGCTGTATTCCCAGTGATTTCCAGTGCTCAATCTGGAGCAGCATTAGCTCCTTTGGATTCCCCCGTGGTCTGGAAGTGCTGCTTCAGATTGTGCCCTGAAAGTTCATTAGCCAAATGCTCACTCGGAGCTGTATTTCTTGCTCTCCAGGCCATTGCAGGGTGTTTTGTTCAATGATCACAAAATTGTGTTGGCTTAGGCCAAAGAAAAAATTTTTCAGCACAGTTTGAGCTCACAGTGGTCCTGAGACATGTGGTGCTGCAGTTTGAGGGCTGGAGGAGTGACAGGGTTCGTGTCCCTCGCTGTGTGTGTCACCTGCCCATGTCCCCATGTCAGTGACATCCCTCACCTGAGGGGCCCAGCCTGAGTGCGTGACCGAGGGGAGCTGCTCTGCACCCTTCAGGGTCCCCCTCTGCTCGCTTCTCTCTGCCTGTTTGCAGTGGCATTGTGTGGCACAGGGAGTGGCATTTCAGTGGCTGTTCCTGAGGCAGGAGTTGGGCACTGTTTAAAAGACAATAACAAGAAGTGACTCTTCCCGTGCTGCCCTGGCTCTGCCCCGCAGGCCCGGGGGTGCTCTGCAGACAGCTCCAAGTGCCAGGTCACAAGGCCTGTTTCACATGAGGGACTGCCCAGTTTGTGGAGATCAGGATGGTGAGACACCTGCAGCACTTCTGAGTCAGAGCAGCTTCATCTCCCCTGTGATCACCAAGGGTTTTTTGTTGGGTTTGTTGTTTCTTTTCTTTCCGGAGTCTGAAATGTTTTCCAAAATGTAACTGAGTCACACGCTTCCCTGGCGTTGTCGTCCCATTATCATGGAATCTTGGAATGTTTTGGGTTGGAAGGAACCTTACAGCTTATATTGTTCTACCCCCTGCCATGGGAGGGACACCTTCCTATAGACCAGGCTGCTCCAAGCCCTGTCCAGCCTGGCCTTGGACACTGCCAGGGATCCAGGGGCAGCCACAGCTGCTCTGGGCACCCTGTGCCAGGGCCTCACCATCCTCACAGGGGAGAAGTTTTTGCAATATCCCATATAACTCTGCTCTCTGGCAGTAGGAAGCCATTCCCTGTGTCCTGTCCCTCCAGGCCCTTGTCCACAGTCGCTTTCCAGATCTCCTGGAGCCCCTTCAGGTACTGATGCCCAGGTTCTTGCTCAGGCTCCTTCTGAAACAAGCCCTGGAACAGCATCACTGCTTCTCTTTGAGTGGGTTAAACAGGTACCCTGGGTATACCCTCAAAGTTCTTCCTTAACCAGATGGTGGAGATGCTGAAGCAGCAAGAGTTGGGCTGGGGGCTCTTGGGCTTTTCCTGCTCTCCAGCCAGGAGACAGAGGACATCCACTCCCTCCCAGACAGGACCACCCCCTAATTTGAGTGTAGATGAACTCAAAACTGCACTCAATGGTCTTTTACAAAATTAGGCCCTTTCTGAAGGACTATGGATTGCTAAGGATCTGTGCCTGTAGGAACGCTGTAGGACAGGAGCAGGGAGTGGCAGACTCGTACGTAGAAGTAAGGCCTTAAAGCTGTCCCTTGAGTTTGTGTTCTGTGCTAGAGACTCCTCCATGAGAGCTGGTCTGTGCACACACAGGTGCTGGGGTGGTGTGGGGAGCTCCTCTCCAGCAGCTCTTGATCCTTCATGGTAGCTCCCAGGAGCCAGCTGGGCTGGATCTCACGGTCCCACATTCCACACAGGACCCTGTGCTCCCTGCTGTCTGAAATTGAGGAGCTTCTTGCAAACTCGGGCTCGGAAAAACTCAGAAAAACAAAGTCAGGCTAGGAAATGGGAGATGGCCTCGTGTCAGAGGGTTTGGGCCTGTGTTTCCAGCTCTGATTTTATACCTAAAAGCTTAAGGCAATACCCTAATTTCCACCGTTGGCTGTAATGGAGCAGCAGTGGCTTCTCCTGAGGCAGCGATAAAGATGAATGATGCATTCATTTGTGTGATATATTTGGACATAGGATTCTATAAATATATTCAATTATCAATATAGTTTGTCAAGTGCCTTCCGAGTGGCTGGAAAACAGCTTCAGGAGTGTCTCTCTGGGTTTCTGGGTGGATCCAACTCTTCAGCATAGTGTGGAACCACTGCTTAATGGGGCAGCAGAGATTTGCAAGACCTCCCTGCTGAAGCCTCTAGGAAATACTGTTGCTGGGAAAAAATGTGCATTTTTGTACTTCTGAATATGAAATTGTTTGAGTGACTCCTGTACCATCAGATTCCTGCACTGGTGAAGTTGAATACCGAGTAAAACCAGCTGTTCTAAAGGCTGGCTGCTGTACTTGTAAAGACAAAGCTTTGAGCTGTTTTCTGAGTTCTGGTGGTTGGGTTGAGGGTTTTTATTGGGTGTCCCTACTTCTTCTGATGCTCTTCTCTTTTGTCTGCAGGTCTGGGCCCAAAGAAGACAGCCATCACTGAGGTGAGATATGTAAAGCTGGGTTTGACAATCCTGTGTTGAGAAATGAGAACACAGAGCTCTAGGAAACTCTTCTGCCTGCCTTTTTTTTAGCAAAACTGCATTTCAAAATACTTACGAGATTACTACAAAATCGATATCTGTTATTTGGGAGAAATAAAATTAGTGCCAGGTCTCCAGGCATCCCTTCATTGGCATCACTGCAGCCACAGAAGGGATGTGGAGGGATTGTGCCCATCATGTGGCCAGTTTTGGCTGTGTGATCCATGATGCCTTTGCACTGGTGACTGAGGGCACCTCTTCCACACCAGCACCTGAAGGTGGGAACTGGAGAGTGCATGCATTGGGCATCCCCAGGCCTCTGTGATGGGTCTTACCTGTCACTGTCACTGCCTTTTAATGGGGACTACTTTCTGGCTAAGAATGATTTATTGCTCAGATGAACATCAGTCTCAGAGGCTGTGAGATTTTAGAGGAGCAGGCAGTCAGCCATAGCTCAAAGAAGTCACAAGTTCTTCATTACAAGACAACACATAACTTTCTAAACCAATAGACAGTTGCCACAGGGTTTATTTTGCTTTTCTAACCCATCACCTTTACTTACTTCTGCTGCACAGGGGATCCTTTTGTCCAGTGGGCTGTTATCACACACACACACATATGTTCTGTTATAACTTCTAAACTCTTAGCTTACTCTATACAACCACACCCCTACATTAGAAACCTTTCACTATCTTACCCAATAGTTTCTCACTTACTTAAGTCATATTCTTACTTAAAACTACAGAAACATAAGTTTATGTTTTTTCTACTTAATGTCTGTGTATTGTATTTTTACATCAATCCAAGTTTCTCCCAAGGCTGCAAATCAAACCCTTCCATGTCTGTGGAAGTTTCTATTTTTCTGATTCCCACACTTACCCACTGGGAGCGAGTTAGGAAGGCTGTGATTTGTGAAGCCCTAAAACAGGGGAACATCTCCAGGGACTCATCTTCTCTTGTAGATATTCCAGGTCACAGGTTCTGAGTCACTGTTACCTTCTGGAGCAAAACTCTTCACAGTTGGCTGCAGGGAATCTAGTAGGAGGCTCTGTGCCTAAAAGCTGTTCCCTGAAACCCACACTCATGGTTTAGGGCATCATGTTCAAATGATTTTTGTTTGATCAAATTTTTTTATATCCCCCTTCCCATTCTTCACCTGTGATGATGAGCATTTGTGTACATGAACAGCAAAATCTTCCCAGAAAATTGCCTGGAATGTGACACTTGGTTCTTTTGTATCTGCACAGGAATATGTGTAGTGGGAAGCTCAGCTTCTGTGATTGCATCATTTAGTGCACAAATAGGGCCACTTTTTCTTGCCCTGGAAACAGCCACAGGCAGAGCAGGAGACTGGAAGAGACTTTTGTCACTGCAGTTCCTAGGATGGCAGTCCCTTCCCCTGCCTTGCCTGCTCATCACTTTGGGAGGATGATGGTGAGCCATTGGCAAGGCAGGACAGCACAGCTTGGGCTTGCATGGAGTAAGATTCAGTGGGTTGGTAGAAGGAGAGGCTGAGCTGTGCTGCTGCTCACAGCTGCTGGAGGAGGAAGCAAGGCTGGCCCTGCCAATAAATAGGGTAGGAAATGGGATTTTTGAAGAAGAGCTCAGACTGCCCCTTAGAATGAGAAGTACGAGCAGATTGAACAGAAATAACTGCAAGCTCTTGATCAAAAGCTAAAGTACAAAGAACTTCTTAGTCTGAGCAAAATTATCCATTGTCTGCTGGAGCAATTGGTTCAGAGCTGGGTCTGTGCAGCACTCAAGAGGGACAGGGATAGAACAGTGTCACTTGGGAAGTGACCTTGGATCTCTCTGTGTATTGTTCAAAGGAACATCCAAATCTGTTCTGCAATGTTGCAAACCCTGAAATGGTGCTGGTCTCTCACCAGCATTTCTAGCTGTCTGCTGGGCTCCAGAATCCATGGGGATCAGCTGGCAGAGAGCTTGGGTGTGGGTGCAGTGGTGACTGGTGGTAGAGTAGAGAGTCCCTAGGGCTGCAAAAGGAGCTGCAGGGAACTTCCAACACCTGGTTATACCAGGCTGTTAAAGGAGCAGCCACAACCTGCTCCCTTCTGGGTTGGCAAAGAAAGGCCTAGGCAGACTCAGAGGTAGGAGAGGAGAAGGGGACAGGAGCAGATTTGCTGTCACCCTGAAGTGCTGGCAGTCTATAGCATTTCTGTATACTTCAAAACCTGTGGAAGAGACATTCCTGTGGCTCACCCTGTGTGGGCTCAGCCTTGGAATTGTAAACAGATGAGATCTTGCTTAAATGGATTATCTCAGTGTGAGTGGGGCTGGGCTGTCCCATCAGCTCACTCTGATCTCTCCAGCAAAACCCAAGGTGTCAGTGTGACACCTGAGGGCGTGGGATTTTAAGAATAAGTCTCTGTGGCTGTTTGATTTAATACATCACTGTTTTAAATCAATGGGAAACTGCAGTCAAGCACCAGGGGAATCTTGGCAGCTGGATCTTTTCCGAGCTCGGCGTCTTTGCTGAGGGCTCTGCAGCGAGCAGTGGGGGTGTCAGGTGGAGTGTTGCTATTCAAACTCATCTTCAGGGGTGGAAGTATAATTCAAAGAGCTTCACTTTCACCTGTTGGCACTCTGCCAGGTGTTCTCCAGCAGAACCATGAGCCCTGTGTGCAGTACAGTGTGGGAGTGTGGCTGTGCTGCTCTGTATGTGCTTGGTGGCAGCTCAGCCTGTGCCCTGACTGTCCCTGTGCTCTCCTTGCAGGGCCCCTCACTGCCAGGACAGCCAGGCCAAGGAAAGAAGATTGGTCATCGAAGTGTGGATGCTTCTGGGGAAACCACCTACAAAAAGGTTTGGGTTTGGGGAGTGGGGGATGGCACCCAAGTGGGTGACAGGCTGAGAGAAGTTATTAATCTGGTTGAGATTTTTATGCAGCACTCTTGGGCAGCACAGTCCAGTAAATAGCAAATCTGAAACCCTGATTGATCTTCTTCTGGGTAAACTTGGTTAGCAGCATGTGGTGCCTGAGATGACCCCACAAAAGTCACAGACATGACTGTGTTGTAATGCAGGGGATGTTATTGTGATAGTCTGTTGTGAAATGCTCACTGACTGCACTTTTCCTTTTGCCAGACCACCTCGTCCACTCTGAAGGGGGCCATCCAGCTGGGGATTGGGTATACTGTAGGAAATCTGAGCTCCAAGCCAGAGAGAGATGTCCTGATGCAGGACTTCTATGTGGTGGAGAGCATTTTTTTCCCAAGGTAAAGGAGAAGGAGAAAGAAATGAATGCATTAATTACTTCTTTTCTTTTCCCCTCACTGATTTTTCAAGAGAGCTTCCATCTGTCTTTAGATCAGAGTTGTATGCTCTGAATGTTTTAAATCTGCTCCATGATACACAAACAGAACAGTGGGAAGTGTTGGAATCTGCAGTGCACTGGCCTGCAGAGAAGCACAGTGAAGGATGCAGTACTGTGCACTCCAGTTTGTTACCCTTTCTACGTGCTTGTCTTCCTAACTGTCCATCTAGAATTTCTTCCACAAAATCATACCATGTTTTCTATGGAAGCAACTCCTTCTGGGAGCTCTCTAACTGTGAATAAACAAAGCTCATAAAAGTTAGGTTCTCTGTGTAAATATATTCTGCTTGGCAAGTGGTTGTTCCTTTAATCTCTGGAAATAGATTTTGGCAGATAGTTTGAAACCTGTTTTCCTACCACAGAAGAAAGGTGGTGGTTGTTGTTCCAAAGATGTCTTTTCGCAAGGCTCAGTGCATCTGAAGAACACAGTAGCTTTGGTGTGGCTGTCCTTGTCTGGTGAGTGGTAACAGGCCGTGCCCGTGTGTGTGTTCTGTGCAGCGAAGGCAGTAACCTCACCCCGGCTCACCACTATGCCGACTTCAGGTTCAAGACCTATGCCCCAGTGGCTTTCCGGTACTTCCGAGAGCTCTTTGGGATTCGTCCAGATGATTATTTGGTATGGATATATTTTTAGATTTTTCTATCTTATCCTCCTTTATTTACCTTTACCATTGAGGGTGGTGAGGCCCTGGCACAAGTTGCCCAGATAAGCTGCGGCTGCCCCATCCCTGGGAGTGTTCCAGGACAGGTTGGATGGGGTTGGAGCAACCTGTTGTAGTGGAAGGTATACATGCCCATGGCAGGGGGTGGAGTGAGATGGGTTCAAGATCCTTTCCATCCCAAAGATTCCATGATTCCAAGTCTGAGTTTGCTGAATGGCAGCTGCCAGCCTGTACTGGAGGGAGGCCATGACCTGCACACAGTGTCAGCTGTGTAAGCCCTGCAATGGGCTTCCCTCTCTGGTCCTTGTGGTAACAATAACTTACTGTGTTTACAAGCCAAAGGAGTTGTGTTCTGCTGGGTGCGACCCTGGAATGTCCCCTGCAACTCTAAGGACAAAGATGGGAATTTTTTCTTGTGTACTCACTGGAGAGCTATGTGAGTGTAGTTACTTTAATCATCTTAAAAACACAGAATAAACCACAGCTTGTTCTTGTGCTTCAAAAGCTCCTCAGAGCTGGAAAGGCTGGTTTTCAAATACCTTGGAGTACAAGCTGTTGGGGCTTCAAGTGCCCTGTGGTTGAATTTGGGCCCTTGCCTTTATGTGACGTCTTGTTCTATGTGAAATGGAGAAGGAAGCACATCCATGAGAACACATCCTCCCCTTCTGGGACAGCCCTTTTTGTGTGACTTCACCTGTAGATAGGGGTGGTCGCAGCTGAGCACCTGCCAGTGAAACAAACCCATGCCAGTGCCTGGTGGGAGGGTAACAGCGATCTCCTCCTGTGCCAGCCAAGGCAGTGCTGCCTGATGGATGTGTGTTCAGAACTGAGGACAGGCAAGGAGTATGCCTCAGTCGCAAAGGTCATGGCTTTGATTTGTTGTTTCTGCTTCTCCTGACTGTCTCTTGCCTGCCACAGCAGCAAATGCCTTTAATTATGCATGAGATGATTAGCTTGATCAAGTCTGGGATTGTTAATCTGTGCAGAGCTGAAAGCTGTTTTCATTACATAATGATGAACATTTAATTTATTGTTCTGATCACCTTTCTCTCCCCATCTCACCTCTCACTGAGCAGTTTTGTGATCCTGCCCTGAACCCACCTGACCCCCTGCACTATCTGGGTGGGCACTGAGCTAAAAAGTGCATCTGCCTGCCTTGCTTTCTCTTTTTTTCCCTCTGCTGCTGGGCAAGTCCTTATCTGAGGACCTTTTTGTGTCCTGATGACCAGACGTGCTCTCCCAGTTCAGGTCCCAGTGCAGAACTCTTTGCTGTGCTTCAGCAGGGCTCGTCCCTTTTCATTGCACACTTGGGATAAGGCTTGTCCTGTGTTTTTAGCAGGATTGATGGAGAGAGTTGTGGCTGTAAAAATAGAGCCAGGCTGGATGGCGCCTGGAGCAGCCTAGTCTAGTGGAAGGTGTCCCTGCCCATGTATGAAATGAGATGAGCTTTAAGGTCATTTCCAGCCCAAACCATTCTGGGATTCTGTGAATCAGGCACTGACTTTTTCAGGGAAGAGGGGAGCACAAGGCCAGGGGAGGCTGCTGAGAACAGCCAGTGTGTTGTGTTCCCTCCAGCACAGTGATATGTGGTTCCTGAGCAGGCTGTGGCGTCTCCTGGAATCCTCTGTGCCCGTCAGCGTGGGCTGGGCTGTGCTCAAGGAGCCTGAATGTGATACGTGCGTGCAGGCACAATGGGAACAGATAAGATGTCATTATGAAGGCTGGATGTTCCTGAAAGCAGATGATTAGTTGGATACTGAGCAGTTGGGATGCTCTGAACTTTAATCTTAGTCTCTAATTATAAATTGTCCATCAGTTTGGTTGCTCAGACCAAACCTATAATGAAAATAGTTCTCACTTGAGCTTTGCTACCCCTTAATCTCCCAGGGAGACGACGTCATGGGGGAGGTCCTTGAGGGCATAGAACTCTAATCTGCAATAAATGGGGGATGAAGCATCACCTTCTTTTCTTTTTCTCGCCAGTATTCATTATGTAACGAGCCTCTGATCGAGCTGTCCAACCCTGGGGCCAGCGGCTCCCTCTTCTATGTCACCAGCGACGATGAATTCATCATCAAAACTGTGATGCACAAGGAAGCTGAATTCCTGCAGAAGCTCCTTCCTGGATACTACATGGTGTGTATCACCCAGGACCTCAGACCCAGCTCAGCTTTGTCATGGCAGCTTTTCTGTCATGGCAGAGCATCTCACAGGGCATGTCCTCCACCTAGGTGTCTTGTGGCCTGCCCCCATGCCAGGGACAGTGTTAACAGCATGTCATGAAGCCAGTCCCAGAAGCACAAATCCTACTGATTATTTGCAAACTCTGTGGGTAGGCATGAGGCAGATAATTGTGCTGTAGTTTGCAGGCATGTTGTGGCCTCAGGATGGCTTCCCAGATGTGCACTTCCGAGTGTTCTTTTCCCAGAACTAGTTCATTCCTCTTCACTTGGCAGTGTGCATCTTCCCCAGCCTGCATTTGGGGATGGCTGCTGATTGCAATCATAGAATAGTAAAACTCTTAAGGTTGGAAAAGACCACCAAGATCATCAGGTCCAACCTTCCACTCAGCACCATGATGGTCACCACTAAACCTTGTCCTCAAGTGCCACAGCCACACATTATTTGGATGCTTCCAGGAATGGTGGCTCCACCACTGCCCTGGACAGCTTGTTCTAATCCTTTACAACCCTTTCCATGAAGAAATTTCCCCTAATATCCAGTCCTAACTTTCCCTGGCACAACTCGAGGCTATTTCCTCTCATCCTGTCCCTTGTTCCTTGAGAGCAGATCCTGACCCCCACCTGGCTGCACCCTCCTGTCAGGGACTTGTGGAGAGCAAAAGGTTCCCCCTGAGCCTCCTTTACTCCAGGCAATAATGCAACCACCCTGGTTTTGTGGGGAAAGCACTGCTGTCCCTGAATCTCTCCCATTCCTGCTGTTTGACTGTTACTCTGAGGATTGTCCTGACTCCCACTGGCAGCAATTCCAAGCTGGAGACCCCCAAGGTACCAGCCAGCTTTGCATATCAGTCTGGCAAGGCAGGATATTGAGACCCAGAGACTTGCACTGGATCAAGTAAATTGGACCCAAACCTGCTGTTTCGGTGTAAAAACCAGGAGCTGGTCTCCCTGCACAACCATGCTGGAGGTTCCAGATTTATGGATGAGGACTCTTGACATTCAGTTACAACAAGCAGGGATTTGTTTGTTGTGAAGATGCCAAGGAGAAGGTGATGAGAAGCAATGCTGCTGCCCCATCTGTGTGCCTGGTGCAGTGGGGTTATGTGATCTTACACTGGTTCTGTGAAAATCCTTCCCTCGCTCAGTATTTACTGGGGAGAGTTTCCCCAAGAGAGGCAGGTTATGGGATGTCTGTGTGTTAGTGACAGCCATGCCAGGAAGAAGTTCTCCCCTGTGAAGGTGGGGACGCCCTGGCACAGATTGCTCAGAGTAGCTTTGGCTGCTTCATCCCTGAGAGTGTTCCAGGCCAGGTTGGACGGGACTTGGAGCACCCTGGGACAGTGGAACGTGTCCCTGCCCATGGCACAGGTGAAACCAAATGGTCTTTACAGTCCCTTCCAACCCAAACCATCCTGAGATTCTGTGAATCACTTGCTTTTGCAGGTGACACTCACATTCCTGGACAGGGTGAGTTTTCTTGGAAAGCACTGCCTGTTGCCTAATGTGGGTGGTAAATCAGGTGTGGGGTTTTGAGTGGGAATGGAGTTGCACTGTTAATCCTGCCATCATCAGTCGGTGAATTAAACTGAACTTACCTGTCTGATGCAGAGTTCTGAGCAACCTGTTGCAGCTTTCCACTGTCTGTGGGTTCTGTGGTGCTATCCCTGATCACCCTGCTGCTCCTGGGAAACCACCCGTATCAAAGGAGTCAGGGAAAGGAAGCAGGGTGGTTTCATCCTGAGTTACTTTAAAGCTGTTTCCATTTACCTGCCTCTATTACTTTTGGCACTCTCCAAGAGGGCTCACTGCTGTGCCCAGGTGGGTGAGCTGAGGGGAATGAAATTTTAATACAGTCACGTTTCTGCTGTCTGTCAGAACCTGTCAGTTCTGTCTTTCCTGCCACAGCATGCAGAGAAGTTCTGTTTCCTTCCCAAATGTGCCCAAAGCTGAACAAGCAAATCCTGCCTGTCATGTCATTCCTAATTATTCTGCTGCCTAAAAAAAGGAGATGACAGCAGAACAGGATATCCGTGCTTTCTGCTTGACTGCTTTATAAAGCAACTCTGCAACAGGAGGAAAACATTGATGTTGTTTTGTTTAAAAAATAACCCTGTCCGTGGTTTATTCTGGGCTGGAGAACAACTCTTGGTTCTGACACTGGTGGAGAGATAAAGAGAGCTGTTATTTTTAAGTTTGAAGTTCCCACTTATTGTGTTTATTTCTCTCCCAGTTTGGTTTCCTTTTTTTAACTGCTGTACTTGGGGAAAGCAGGGGATTTCCGGACTTGGTTATTTGCCCAGAGAGTGCTGAACATCTCAGTCCCTGTATTTTCAGGTCCTAAAGCCACTGAAATGCAGGACTTTGTCAAATGCATACACTGAGCTCCTATTAAGTTCAGAAAACCTCTCAGCAAAGAATCCCTAGTCCAACTGTTGACATGCTTTGTGGTGAACACAGCAGGAATTTTCTGCTCAAATGACCTTTCTCCATGCTTTTTCCCCTCCTTGCTACAGAATCTGAACCAGAACCCCCGGACACTGCTGCCCAAGTTTTATGGACTGTACTGTGTGCAATCCGGGGGCAAGAACATCCGTGTGGTCGTGATGAACAACATCCTGCCTCGAGTGGTGAAAATGCACCTGAAATTTGACCTCAAAGGTTCAACCTACAAACGCCGGGCATCCAAGAAGGAAAAAGAAAAGTCCAGCCCTACGTACAAGGATCTGGACTTCATCCAAGACATGCCTGAGGGCCTGATGTTGGATGCAGACACCTTCAGTGCTTTGGTGAAGACATTGCAGCGAGACTGTCTGGTAAGGAGGGGGCAGCTCAGGGACAGGGTAGGGAACTCTGTGGCTCTCGAGCTTGAGGAAGAGCAATTCTCAATTGAGAACCTTGCTAATGAGCCCAGAGTAGGATCAATCCTGTCTCCTGTCCTTTTCCCTGAAAGCCAAGCAGTAGAGTTGGATCTCATAGCAGCCTCTGAGGACTGAGGCTGTGCTCCTTTGTCTGGTGCATCACACTTTCGGAGTCTGCTCCCCTTGTAGCTGCTTTGCTGGAGCATTTTCCCAGTCATTGTGCAGCAGATACAGTGGTGTTGTCTGCAAGCCTTCAGGCCTTTGCTGTGACTGTGGGATGGCCAAACTCTTTGCAGTCAAGCCCAGAGGTGACTGTTGGTTCAGAAACTTCCAGACTCTGTCAAATGAGTTGTTAGTGGGGATGTGGATGGGATGCTCTGCTTTGATTGCTTTGATTCTGTGCTTCAGGGTCTGTATTTCTGCTACTGGCTTGATATTTTGTCTTTGTTCTTGAACTTGCTATTAACGTGTAGGTATTGGAAAGCTTTAAAATCATGGACTACAGCCTCCTGCTTGGGGTTCATAACATAGACCAGCACGAGCGGGAGCAGCTGTCAGAGGGAGCCCACAGCACGTCGGATGAGAAGCGTCCCGTGGGGCAGAAGGCCCTGTACTCCACAGCCATGGAGTCCATCCAGGGAGGGGCTGTCCGGGGGGAGGCCATCGACACGGACGACACGTAGGTGAAACCTGGGCTCGTGCTGCTGGGAGGGCCAGAGGTGGAGGCTGGAGTGGGAAATCCCTCATGAGGCCCACAGGAACTGTTCAAGGGAGCAGCTCTCCTGGGGTTTTGGTAGTGCTGCCATTGTGGTGGGAAAGGGGGAAGCCAGGGTGGGAAATAGTTCTGTAAGGCTCTGGCCTCACAGCAGTCTCTCGTCTTAGGGCGGGCTGTAGGCTGTCAGCTTGTGTAACAGCCTCTAAACATCCACCCATTCCCTGGGGAGGAGACAGTTCTCGCTCAGCACCCAAATACTGGAGCAGAAGTAGGGATCAGCCTGTCCCTAGGAGCTTGGAGTTCTCCATCACTCCCACCTCTGGAATCCCTGGCAGTTCCCTGAGGCCGTCCAAGGGGGGTTAGCAGACAGCAGTGTAGCCAGGTGCTCAAGTCACTGATGGAGCTGGAGGCTGGGGGCTGTCCCAAGCCTGCGCTGTGCTTGACCTGGCATTCTGCCTGGCTCCCTGGCTCTTGGGCCAAGGAATGGTGGAGTTTGCTGCTTGCTGCTGTCTGAAACCAGCTGCTGTGGGTTTGATGGAGGGTCAGTCCTGAGAGCTGAGGTAATACTGTGGTGTTTCCAGTCCTTCAGGCAGCATCAATAATTGCAGTGGCTGCCTGAAGGAGTGTCTGGCACTCCTGTGCTTTGGTTGTGTGCTGGTGCCAATGGCTGCTGCACTTTGGCAGGATGGCATTAGTGTGGACGGGACTGGAATCCTTTGTCCTTAAGGATTTACTACTCTAATGGCAGACAGCTCTCGCTGACTCGATAAATAACCTGATCCCCAGAATAAAGTAGGCAGGAGAAAACTCCATGGTGCTTTCTGGCCCAGGCAGAGCTGTGCCACACGATGCAGGTTCTGTCACGACAGAGGTGTTTGGCCATGCAGGCAGTGACCCTGGGACACCTGGAGTCAGGCCAGGTCAGTCAGTGACTCCCATGGTTGTGCATAAAGTGAGCACACTGGTTTTAGAATGTGTCTGACACCACACCAGAGCCCCTTAGCACAGCTGCTGTTGCCCTTCCCCAGAGCTTGGGTGTTACAGGTGCTCTGGCTGAGGCTGCACCTGCTGAAGTTCTGCTTTACCTGCAGGATGGGAGGGATCCCAGCAGTGAATGGCAAAGGAGAGCGTCTCCTGCTGCACGTAGGAATCATAGATATCCTGCAGTCATACAGGTGGGTAACCTGGCTGTGTGTTGGTTTTGCATTAAATAGATATTTGGTGAGGAGAGAAACCACCACATAGTATGTCTTTTCTGGCTCATAACATCTCTTTTAGTACCAAATGAAAGCAGGGGACATGTTCTCTCCTGGAGACTCTGAGGATGAGTAGATAGGGCTGCCCCAAGCTGGCCATGGGCTTCCATCATGTCTTTAGAGCAGCTGGGGACACTCAGCCCTTTGTCCCGGATGATGAGCTACTCATAAAGAAGTAGTTTCCCACCTCATTGTGGGAAGCATATCTCCAGGCGTGGAAGGTGTACCTCTTCCAGCCCAGCTCCTCCTTCCCTGTGGTGTTCCCAGGCAGTCCTGGCTTCCTGGGGGAGATGCTGGAGAAAGCTCAGTCCTGGTGACATTGGCAGCTCAGGGATCTCCCCTATAGTGTATGAAAGGGGGCTTGGTAAAGAGTGCATGCCTGAATCTGTATCTTTATTTTTCTCTCCTCTTCTCCTTGGAATTAGGTTCATCAAGAAGTTAGAGCACACCTGGAAGGCCCTTGTCCATGATGGGGTGAGTGCCTGTGCAGAGGCAGGAGTTGTCTAAGCCTTGCAAGGTTACTTGGTGGCTATTTATGGAGCCTGACCTGACACAGCTGCAGCTGATGAAAGGAGCAGTTCTTGCCCCTCATTCCTGCACAGCAGGGTGGTGCCACTTATTCCCAGCCAGGTTTCCTTGCTCAGTCTAGCTCCTCACATGTTGAGCTGCTCACAGCTTTCCTCCCCTGCTCCTGTCTCCCATGACAGCAGGAGCACACGCCCAGGTGTGTGTGTTCCTGGGCTGTCAGGAGCCCTGTGCTGTTCTCTCTGGTGACTGGCTGTTTCCACCTCAGCGAGCTCTCTGCCAGCAAATCCCTTTCCATGTTTCCTTGCTGGCTTCATTCCTGCAGCAGCCAGGTGTGTGTTCCTGAAAGAACAACCTTAGATATGGAAACCATTTTTCAGCCTTGCATTTCCTGTCTTCCCTTAAAGTGGCAAAGGAAATGTGGAGATGCCAAGTCATGGAAGCGCAGTCAAACATCAGAAACAGAAAGAGATTCAGTTTTACTATTTTAAACAAGAACATTTGAAATATATGGAGACCCTTGGCTGAATTTAGGTGTCTGTGTGACATGCAAAAGTATCCAGGTTTGATTGGAATGGCAGCCAGCAAAGCCAGAAGAAATTTCATGTATGCAATCAGGCCAGTGTTTAAAAAATCCAGGAAGTTCTACAAAGGAATAAAATCACCAAAATCCATTATAAAATCACAGCAAGAATATAATCAAATGCAATCAGAGGCAATGCTTCAGGGTTATTTATAGCATTAATTAGAGTGTTTCAGTTAAGCCTTTCCATTTTAAGGCTCTGTCAGTGCTAAATGTTGGAATAAAAAAGACTGTGTTGGTTGTTACAGAAGTTCTGCCTTGAGGGTTCATTTTAAAATTAAACAATTCCTTCTTGCTGTTGTAGGACACAGTGTCAGTACACAGACCCAGCTTTTATGCAGAGAGATTCTTCAAATTCATGACCAACACGGTGTTTCGAAAGAATTCTTGTAAGTACCAAGTTCAGGGGCTGCTGTGCTCTGAGGTTTTACCTTGGCCTTGCTGCTGCAGGCCTCACGAGGAGTCTGGGCTAGAGCCTGAGCAGGGTTTTCCAGTGTGGTACAGCTGTGAGAGCTGGGGGTGTACAGCCTGGAGAAGGCTCTTAGGAGACTTTAGAGCCCCTTCCGGTGCTTAACGGGGGCTTAGAAAAAGGAGGGGGAAGGACTTTTTATACAGGCAGATACTGACAGGCAAGGGCAATTTTTTTGAGGCTGTCAGGGTTAGATGAGAAGTTTGGAAATCTGAGGATGGGCAGGCCCTGGTACAGGTTGCCCAGAGCAGCTGTGGCTGCCCCTGGATCCCTGGAAGTGTCCAAGGCCAGTGTTGCTTGCAGCAGCCTTCTCTAGTGCCCATGTCCCTGCCCATGGAGGAGGTAGAATGAGATGTGTTTTTATGGTCCCTTCCAACCCAAAAACATTCCATGATACAGAGCAAAACTAAGAACTGCAGAGCCCTCAGATTGTCACAGCTTGCCTTGGTCTGCTCAGACTCCTACCCATTCCCTGCACCTGACCTGGGTTCAGTCCAGAAGGGATGTGTGCGAGGGCAGAGCCTCTCCTTGTGAAGGGAAGAGCCCCTTTGATGTGACAGTAGCTGGTGGTGGTGCTTTGACCTTCTGTGCCTCCCTCCTTCCCCCAGCTCTGAAGTCGTCCCCCTCCAAGAAAGGGCGCAGTGCCTTGCTGGCCGTGAAGACGGCGGGTCCCACGGCGGCGTTCTCGGCCAGCCAGCTGGCCTCTGACAAGGACGACACCCAGTACGACCTGCGGGCGGCCAGGAGCTACCCCACGCTCGACGATGAAGGTGACAGCCCCGCGCAGGGTACTGGCTCTGGGGTTACCCTCTCTCTCCTAGCAGTTCTTTAGGATCCTCCCTTGTTCTCATCAAGTTCCCCACTGTGCGCCAACTGCAGATCTTTCCTCATGGATAGCTCTTCATTGCATGTCTTGCTGTGCTTTGCAGGTGCTAAACCTAACCAGGACAGGGAAGAAGGTAAGAGTGCATTGTTTTGTCGCAGCACCAGCAGGTACTTGATGCAACACCTCTGCATCAAAGGAGACCAAATCCCTTCTTTGCAGCAATGTGGGGTTCTGCAGTAAAAATGGTCACCTGCATCACTGCTGCAAGACAGCTGCTGCCAAGGGGCACCATAAGTCATAGCCCAGAGCCAACAGAAAGTTGTATTTTCTACCCTTTAAAAAAAGATTTGGGGGCGTGCTGACTGGGAACTGCAGCACTCCAATGACAGTGTTTGGGCAGTTATAACAGGCAGGATCTTGCTGTTGGAAAACAGGAATGAGCTGATTCTGTGCTGCCTTTCCTTCACTTCCATCTGGCTGCATTTACAGCTGAGTGCTGGAGGACAAGCTCCTCCAGTGCATGGATGTTGGATTGCTCCCTGAGCAAAGCACTGAACACTCAGTTCACCTCTTAATTCACTTGGATATTTGTCCCTGGTGATCCAAGCCTTTAATCCAGCTTTGGTAACCAGTGAGAAGTCTTCATTGGCATTCTATTCCCTGCCTGTTGTGCTAGAAGTGGTGCTGACTGGCTCTCCCCAGAGGATGCCTTGGGAGAGGCTGTCATGACCCGTCTAAACTTCTGCCTGTCTGTGGTTTGAGTGCCCAGTCCCAGTGTGGGTGTGCAGGTTCATGGTGGAACAGCCTCACACGGGGCTGGTGTAGGTGAAGTGTTGGTGTTTGACTTAATCATCTCTTCTTCCTGCCTCTCCCCTGCCCTGCTCTGGGCCAGCAGGCAGGCCAGACCTGCTCCCTTGCACTCCTCCTTCCTTTGAAGAAGCTACCACGGCCTCCATAGCCACGACACTATCGTCAACATCTCTCTCTGTTCCCGAGCGATCCCCCTCGGAGTCCTCTGAGCAGCCCAGGTACAGGTGAGGAGGAGAATTCCCTGCTCCCACTGGTGCTGAGTGGCTGCTGCTGCTCTCCCTGCTGCAGATCCCGGCAGGCTGCCCTGCACTCTGGAATGCTAATGACCGGTTTTAATTAAATCTCTCCTGGGAGCAAGCAGACACAGCTTTGATGGGATTAATTATTGCTGGAAGAAGTGTCAGCTGTTAAGTAGAACATCTCCCTCATGGGATGTGGAGGTAGATTTGGGGACAGTGCAGGATTTCTGGCTTAAATTGCTCCTCCAAACTCTTCTGTTTTCTTTCCACAGGAGGCGTACACACTCCTCAGGGCAGGATGGCAGGTGAGAAATGGGTCTCCTGTCGTCTTGTCTCATCTTCTCTCTGCTGCACAGAGATCTCATGTTTATCCCTGTGCAAAGGTCGCTTAGAGGGCTGAGTGGGAATTTCAGCAGCTCCAGGATTTTGGCGTGGATGCTGAGCTGCTTCTGCAATCAGATTATCCCCATTTCTTACACAGAATTTTCCTTGCAAAGCAAATCTCTTAGTGCTTTGAAAATACCAATTATTTGATAGGAAAGGGGACAACAGTGTTGTCCAAATTTACCCACCCACCCAGCACCAGAGTCAAGAAAAGTCATTTAAGTCCCTTTAAGCAAGTAAGTGAGCCCTGACAGCAGAAACATTCCTCCTCTGAGCATCTGTCTGTGGCCTGGGCAAAGTGAAAGGGCTTTGACTTTGTGAGGCACTGAGCACACTCAGTCCTCACAGAAGTAGCTTCCAGTGTTTTCAGAAATCTGTGAGGCTTTTTTCCTCCTGTGGTGTCTCAGAGCCAAGGGCAAGGTAGGACAGAAATGCTGTGCTGCAGAGGGGTGTCTGATTTTAGAGGCTCTTACCATTAAATTATTGTGAATTATTGTGGAATTATTTTGCATCAGTAAAAATTACCCCATTGCCCATGTCAGCAGGATCTGCACGAGGAGCCAGCGGGTGCTGCTGGCTCTGCCCTCGCTTTCCAGGACATTGTGTAGGTGTAGTAAGCTTTGAAATGACATCAGAGACTCAGTCCTAGGATGTGCCATAGCCAGAGGAGCCTGACAGGCTGATATCCTCTCTCCCTGCAGTCAGTGTTTGGTGCTTGGAAGGAAAGGTCTTTGGAAGATGAGGGTTTGCCCCATGTCACAGGCATCTGCTGCTGTTCCAAGCTTTGAGTGATTTGCTGAGTTCAGTTGACAAGCACTGTGAAAAAATCCCTTTCTATGGTGTTTCCTAATGAAAAATACCTCGGGATGTTGCTGAATCCTGGCAAATTCCTGTCCCTGGAGGGCAGGGACCTGCTCACTGTGAGAAGTGTCAGGGACTTGTGAAGCACCTCTATCCTGCAGAATCCAATGTTAGAAATTGCTGAAAATTGGAGACTTAAACCCAAGCCTCAGTGGTGGGGCCCAGGTGGCAAATGCAGTGACTTCATCCAAAACCGTTCAGACTCAGCAGTTCCTCCTGGAGGGACGGAGCTGCTGTAGTATGTGATGACTGCTCCTCCAGAAATGGGGCAGGTGAGTCAGAATGACCTGGGAGCATTCAGGGAGCTCAGTGGCGTGGTCAGAGTAGATCTGTCTATCACAGATTTGCCAGAGCTACACTGACTGTCTGCAGGTGTGGCCACCTTTGTTGTTTTTTGCCTAATTTGTCCCTTTCTAATGCCAGTGCCTCTATGTGCCCTTCCTGGGAGAGTAGGGACCTGTGCACTTGTGGAGCTCTCTGCGATCCCCTGGTGAAAACCAGTGCAGACACGAATTTATTAAAGAAAGAATTTACATTCCTGAGCTGAGATGGAAAAAACCTTACCCAATTTGCTCAAGAATGTGTCACACCTCTGGTTGTTCTGGTCTGCTGGGGAGTTCAGTCCAGTTTGAGGTCCAGCCCTGTGAGGAAGAGTGTAGCAAGTTCTGTGCATGGAGCTGGACTGAAGTGCTGCCCACTGGTCAGAGCCAGCCTGGAGCAGGGCAGTGCTGTCAGTGAACCCAGAGCTCACCCCTTCTCTGACAACTGGCCCTTGGCTGGGCAGGCTCTTGCTGCTCCTTCCCATGGGGACAGTGCAGCCAGCCCTGCTGGCACAAGTAGTTACTTTAATAGCATGAGGTATTAAAGTGAAGATTGTCAGAGGCAGTTCCAGAGTGTGCAGATAAATCTCAATCCTGGAGCAGCTTTGGTGTGCTGGGAGTTTTGGAAGAGGTCAGAGGCTCTGGCCTGGTGGCAGGCTGACTCTGGACACAGGCTTTCCCTGGAGGTCAGTTCTCTTTGCTCCCATGCTCCATTTGACACTGCCCATCTTTCCTGCTGCACTGGCTGTTTAACTCCTTTGTTCTTGTCCTCTTTTCCCACCTTGTTAATTCTGAGTGCTGTAATCCTCCCTCTCTATTTCCTGGGAGTTTTGGTTATCCAAACCCTCAATCCTGGGAGGTCTGAGTGCTCCCTCTGAGCTGAAATCAGCCATTGAGTCTGCTGGGAGCCCAGTGGCACGGTAGCTGCAGCAGCAGCTGTGTGCCGGGTCAGAGCTGCATAAGAGGCTTGGCTGGCTCTGGACTGATTCAGGCTGACCTAAAATTGAGGGCTATGCATAACACGTCCAGCTGAGTCTTTGGGCCTGTCTCCCCTTTGGTTTCCAGGTCACACGAGGAGGTGCGGGTCCAGGAGGAGGTTCAGCAAATCAGTGTCGAGCTGGAGCCCAAGTGTGACGTTGAGATTGTAGCTCCTGAAGAAGAAGTCAAAGAGTGAGTGTTTTAGAGTGTTATAGATCCTGCACAGTGGGTTTTGAGCTGTGGGTGCTGGTGCTGGAGGCTTTGCTGGGCTCCAGCTTTGCTGGAGTCATGGGTGTTCAGTGAGGCTGAGCACAGTACTGACCTGCCCTGACATGACCTTTCAGGATGTCATGGCATAGCATCTTCAGAAGCTCCTCTGTAATAAATCCATTTTGCTTGCTCCTGTCCTGACTGCAGTGACTAGACTGTCATTTCTTTCCCCTGTGCAGAGAGGCAGCTTCTTCAGCCTGTGCCATTGTCACATCCACAGCCACCGTAGAGGTGGAGACGGCCAGCCAGGCCTCGGAGCCAGCCAGCCAGGCCTCGGATGAAGATGACGTGCCAGTCACAGACATCTACTTTGTAAGAGACCTTCTCCACCTGGCCCTTGGGGGGTGACGGGAAGGGTTGGACAAGGCTGTCAGTATCGTTCCAGGCAGTCGGGTTGGGCAGTGGCTGCCCTGCACCATCTTGGTGTGAAGCACCTTGAGACCTCGGTGCTGGGTGGATTTCTAAATGCAGGGAACTGGATTAAACTTGGAGAACTCGGAACAGCATGTAGTGGGGCTCACGCAGGTGGCACTCCTGCTGTGGATGTGGATGTAGCTGTAGCTGTGCTGCTCTACTTCCAAGCACCAGTGTTTGTCTAGGCCAGCACATTTGCTCTGGGACAAGCCAAGGTGATGTGGGTGCAACAGAGAGGTTCTTCCTTCCTCAGCCAGAGATCTTGGCTCCTTTCCTGACACAAACATGGCCTAGACCCAAAGGGAGGTGGTTGCAGAGGGTGACCTTGGGCTCTGGTGAACTCCGGCTTTTCCTTTCCCTGCAGGCTGCATTAGGTGATGCAGTGGGAGTCTAGTGCTGAGCCAGGGAGTAAGTTGGTGGTTGGCAGCAGAGTGCCGTGGAGCCTGGCGCTGGTCCTCACTCAGCTCCCACAATGGCTGAGCAACTTCTGCAGACCAGAGAAGAGGTTTTTTAGCAACATGTACCTGTCCCATGGATTCCCAGAGCACAGCTGAGTGCCTGTCCCGTGAGAGCTGAGCTCTCTCTCGTGCCTGGGCACTGGAACCCTCATTAAAAGAGGTGCCCGGCTCCTCCCTGCTCTGACTTGTTGCTGTCGGTTCTGTGGTGCTGGAGACAACCTGGGCCCATGCAGTGGGCTCTTCGGGCTAAACTAAAATGCAGTATTGGCCTTTCCCTGGGCTCTTGTGACTCTGCTGCAGAGCTGCTCACTCATTGCTGAGTCACTCTGAGGCTTGTGGGAGCTGTGGAAGGAATCAGCCTTGTTTTACAGCTTGTTTGGGGTTGGATGCATGCTGTTCAAAATGCAAACGGCTCCTCTAACACTGCCCCCTCCTTGCCTGTGGATGGCAGCTGTGTGCAGGCAGATCCTGCCTGCTCCCCTGGCAAGTCTCTTCTGGTGAGGGTCAGCTGCTCTTCCTCCCTGTCCCTGGGCATATGGACTGCCCCCAGCTTGAGGGGCAGCTCTATCCAAGAGAAAATTCTGCAGAGTGTGTTCACAGAGAGTGTGACTGACTGCTCATCAGCATTTCATACTTCATCTGAGTCTGAGTTTTGCATTAAATGTGTGTCGTGTGCTGTGGAGTGTTTATCACTGCTGGGATGAAGGGAAAAGCTGATTTGAGTTCCCATGGGCACTCTCCTTGGAAAACCGCTTGAGCTGGAGCTCAGGTGAGGCTGCACACGTGCGCTCGCGTAGCACCACAGCTGCTCCTGCAGGAGTGCTCAGGGGCGGTGGTGGGTGAAGGGATGGCGTGTGCAGAGGAGGATTTGGCCAGTCCCAGGAGACTGTGATCTGATGACTGAAGCCTGCTCCTGGAGAGCACTTCATTCTCCTGTTTATCCCCAGGGAATAAAAGTGCAGAGTGTGGCAGGGCATGGGCGCCGCTCTTCCCTGCACGGCTTTCCCACCTGCTCACCCGTTCAGGCCTGGAGTTGCCCAACCCCTTGTTTTTTGCTTTCTCTTTCATCCTCTCTTTCACATCACCCTTTTTTTCCTCTGTTTCCTTTCTCACCTCACTTGTTCTGGGGCCACTCAGTTCACAGATGGGAGGTACTGGATTTACTCTCCCCGCCAGCGCAGACTCCGAACTACCTCGCATTCCTCTGGGATTGTAAGTGACCATGCCAGCACAGCATGTAGGGGAGCAGAGCTGCAGCTTTGAAACACTGGGGCCAGCATCCCATTTCTCTCAACGGCTGAGGCTCTGGATTGAGTTAGAAACCAGCCCAGCAGAAATGGGGGAAGCATATTGAAATTACACCAGTGGATCTCCTTGCAGGATCTGAGAGAATTATGAGCTCTGTTCCTTTTCTCCAGGCTGGTGACACAGCTCCTACCCTGGCATGGGCCGTAGTGTCACCCAGCCCTTGGGAAAACTGAGAGCAGTGAGGCCCTAGCACAGGTTACCCAGAGAACATGTGGTTGTCCTCTTTCTGGAAGTGTCCAAGGTCAGACTGGATGGGCTTAAAACAGCCTGGGATAGTGGTAGGTGTCCCTGCCTGTGGCAAGGGGGGATACTGGGTGATCTTCCAATCCAAACTGTTCTGTGATTCTTAGTACCAGATCTGACCAGAGAGGCACTGGGGCCTCTATAGGTGATGTCAGGCTCAGCTCCCTCAGCCCAGGAAGAGGGTTTTAAAGACACCATTAAGATGTTTTGAAAGTTCTAAAACTCCAGTAGCAAACAGAACTGTTTTAGCTTGTGGGGGGAAACTCATAAACCAAATGAGGCAGGAGCTGGTGCTGAGTTAGGGCTGGTTTCAGCTCTCCAGCCCTTCTCAGCTTCACCAGTGTGCTCCCTTCTCACTGAAGGTGTTCTGTGGAGCAGGGAGGATTTTCCTTTCCAAAAGATGCAGGGAGGCATTTGAGATTTTAGGGGCTGAATCTAGAGCTGAGATTGTTCTGGAGTTTAGCATTTAGTTTCTCATGCTTTGGGAGAGTTGCTGTCCCCAGGGGGTGGTGGCAGTGCTGCCGGAGCCTCACTGGTGCAGCCTGGTGCTCCCATTTGGGTTACAGGCAGGGTGCATGGGGAAGCAGGGGCAGGAATGTGCCCCTGGCTGTTGCTGATGGCATGAAGAAGGTGCTGCTGGGCAAACAGGCAACTCCTCCTGCAGCCCCTCCTGCCCCTCAGCTGGGTTTGGCTGCTCTGGCACCGGGAGGGGTAATGCCAAGCACTGGGTGCTCCTTTATCTCCTGCAGCTCCCTGCATGCATCCAAGCTCCTAAAAGGCTCTGAAAGAGACTGGCTGGAGCATGTGGTTCAGTCAGGATGGATGAACCATCATGGATGAAAAAGAGGATGTGGGACAAGCTTGATGTGGTGGGGAGGTTTCCTGTACCTCTGATAGAGCCCTGTGAGAAGCTCCAGTCAGGGACTTCTCAGCCTTCCTTCCTCCCAGCAGTCTCTACTAATGGAGCTGCAGTTAATGGGGGGTTCAGCATGTGGAGCCCAGTGCTTCAAAGCTTCTCTGGCTTCTTGTAGTTCCTTGTACATTGTAGACTGTCACGCTCAGTTCCTGGGCTGGGAACACTGCAGGCTTCTTCCAAACACCCAGTTCTGCTTCTCTTCCTTTGCGAATGCCAGGCTGGGTCAAAGGGGGCAGTTTCTTCTCTGTGGAAGCTCCTCTGGAGACAAAAGAGCCTGTTTGCAATATAAATGGGGCCCCCCTGGGAACACTGGCAGCAGAGACCAGCCCTTGAATCTGTGCTGTGTAGGCAGCAGCGTGTGTCTTCTCACAGCAATTCCCAGTGCTATAACTGTCCCTCAAGGCATACCTCCTTCCCCTCATTCTTTCCAGGGTCCAGTTGTGTTTTGCCTCCTGTGTTGTACTTGTTCCCATCACCCCACTGTCCCCAGGATCTCAGCAATAACTCTTTCCTTTCTGTGGCCACCATCCTCCATGGTCTCACCCCAGCTTCACTGCCTTCTGCAAAGAAGGAGGAAGGCACAACAAACAAATCCAGTTGCCCTGTAAAAGCCCTCCTGGATATCAGTTTGTAGCATGCACAGAGCTCTGGAAATGGGAGGGTGAGAGCTGGTAGCAGGTAGCAGGAGCCCAGAGCTGTCACTGCTCTTAGGTAAGTCACGTCCCAAATCTCTCGGTTTCTCTGGAGCTGGGATGATGCCATGGCTGGGAGCTGAGGTTTCCCTGACATCTCAAAAGTTCTAAAACTCTGTCCCTACAAGAGGAGAGGGTGTGCCACCCCCACTGCAGCTGGCACAGGTCCTGTGTCCCGGTTGGCAGGAAGCCACTGTGTGCTGAGGATGAGGAGGGCTCCTCTGCTGAGAGCTGGCTCTGGGCTCAGTGCTCTCCCTACAGGTGGACAGCTGTTCTTACTGTATTGTTTCCTGCTCTTTTTATTTTCTCCTTTTATTTTTTCCTCTTCTCTCCTTTGCTCCCTGCTCTGCTGCTGCTCTCCCTGCATTCTCCCTGCCGTCTCTGGCCACTCTGGCAGCCGACAGACGAGAGGAGTTGGGTTTACTCCCCGCTCCACTATAGCACTCAGCTCCACTCTGTCTCCGATGAGGAGAGCGATACAGTAAGTGTCCAACAGCCGTGTGCCGGGTGCCCGCTGGGTCGAGGTCAGAGTTTGTGCTCCCTCTGCAAGGTCAGCTTGGCCTCTGGCAGCGTGGGGCTCCTGCTCAGCAAGGGCTGTGGCTTATTCCCAGTTGTTTGGTGCAGGAAGAACTTTGGGGAGCTCAGGTTTCCCAGACATGTTGCCATTTCTGGAAGACGTAGGACAGCCTCTGGTTGTGCTGGGAAGTTGGCGGAACAGAGACCTGATTGATGTGGGCACTGGTGCTCAGGGGTTGATCCTCTTTCCTCTCACAACCAGAAAGATGTTGAGGGGCTGGGGCATGTCCAGAGAAGTGAGTGGACATGGGGAAGGGGCTGAAACGTAAGTGTGATGAGGAGCAGGTGGGGGGGCTCAGCCTGGAGAAAAGGAGGCTCAGGGGGGACCTTGTTCTCCACAACTCCCTGAGAGAAGGGGCAGCCAGGTGGGGGTCAGCTTCTGTTCCAGGGAAGAAGGAACAGGAGAAGAGGAAACACCCTCAAACTGTGCTAGGGGAGGTTTAGGTTGGATATTTGGTAAAATGTCTTGACTGAAAGAGGGTTGTCAGGTATTTGAACAGGCTGCCCAGGCAGTGGTGGCATCACTGTCCCCGGAAGTGTTCAAATGACATGTGGCTGTGGCACCTGGGGACATGGGTTAGTGGTGAACATGGTGGTGGTGCTGGGCTGATGGCTGAATTTGGTATTCTTGGAGATCTATTCCCACCTTAATGATTTCATGATTCTGTGACTCTCTTCTCTCTGCCTCTTACAGTAATCTCTATGCAGACACAGAAGTCCCAGAGAGCAGCGATTCCCTCTGCAGGTCGATGTGTTCCCTTTTCGTTGATGCAGCCATTCCAGTGGATGGGGAAGAGCTTGCTGACACCAGTATTGCTGCACTGCAGGATCCCGGGCACTGCGTTTCAGAATGGAGCAAAACTATAACCATGTATTTCTACTCACCCCAGACGTGGGCAGCAAAGAAACCACCCGCTCACCCGCAGCTCCCAGCAGAGAATTCTAGCTGGGTGTAGAGAATCCTGGGTAGTAACACAGTGTTTTCCAGATGTGCACTACCATAGCTACCTATCCATGTGTGATACTGTGAACCTTTTTAATTTTTTAATCATGTATTTATTTCTTTTATCTTTGCACAGAGACAGCACACATGTGCTTTTTTAAACATTTAGTTTACTGCACTTTTTTTTCTTTTTTCTTTTTTTTTTTTTTTGGTCATATATTTGTGCATCAAAAAGGAGCATGCGATTTCACCGAAGAATGGGTAGGAGCACGTTGCTGGGGAGGGCAGGGAGTGGAGTGGCTTCATGTGAGGCAGCAGTTTGGTCTCACCAGCTGAGGGAGTCAGGAGGTTTAAGGCTGTCCAGACACTGCCACGGTTTTTCCAAGTGGCCCAAGGCAAATCACTAAACCACTCTGTGCCTCGGTTTCCCCCGTGCTAATGGGTGCACAGTACCTGCTTCCGTTACAGCACTTAAACCCTGGGATGAAAGGTGCTATGAAAATGAAATGTATTAAAGGCCATGGAATAGAATTGCTCCCATGTTACCATAGTCCAAAGCAGCCATGCCAATTCACTTGGATCCAAACTCTCTAGTGACTTCTCCTGTCTGTGACACCGTGCGGGACAGCACAGTTCCTGGTGACAGCGACGTGGACTCCTCAGCTCTCCCCGAAGTCGTGATGGGTTCCACCTTCACCCTGTGCTGCACTGCTGCGCCACCCCTCCCTCTATGCTTGGAGTCCACACCTCATCCAAGTGGCCACCGCCTGCTGGCACGGACAGATGGGAACTGGGCACCTCCCAAGCCTGGCCACGCTGGAGGGCAATTTCCCCACTCTGCCCAGCCCATGTGGGGCTTGTCCAGACCCTGCATCCTCCTGGAGCCGCTCAGCCCCTCACGTGCTCGTGGGTGTACCCTGGGGTCACGGACACTGGGTTCACACGTCCCCTGTGCCCCTCAGGGCAGGCAGAGACACAAGGGCACGTCCAGTCACTGGAGGCAGGAATGGGAGCCTGGCTCTGCCACGGAATTGTGCCAGCACTGCTGTGCTCACGGACTCTTGGACAGAAAGCTGGGTGACTGGGGTGGTGCCTGGGGTCACGTCTGCTGGTGGAAATCCCTGCTGTGGCTATCTGAGAGGGTTTGCTTTGCAAGGGCTGTGGGCGATAGGTGAGAGAATGTGATGTCAGGGGTAGTGTTCAGCCTCATCCATCAGCAGAACACATAGCATAGTCTGGAATCCAGCAATCCTGTCCTTATCTCCCAGACAGAAAACAGAAAGTCCTTTAGACTAGAGGGAGACAGGTCTTGTTTGTGTGCTTTATGAACCTCGCTTGAGAAAGAGTCTCTTTATTCCCTTTACAATCTTTACTGTCCTTGGGATTCCAGGTAGAGGGGTGGGGAAGCAGGACCCTGCTCTCAGGCCTCAGTCCCCACAATCTCAGCAGCACTCAGGAGTGGTTATGTTGGGTCCCAGAAGGTAGCTGGGCTGATGGGAAGCTCTTCCTTCTGTACTGTACTGAACTTAGTGAGAATCTTCAGGAATTGATTTTTTTTTCTTGCCCAGAATACAGGACCTGGACTTCCCTTCCCTGCCTGTAGATGCAGAAGGCTGTGAGTTGTGCTTCTTGGGAGCACAGTCTGGGGATTGTGCAAGTTGCTGCTGTTCATGTATCCATGTATTTACCAAATAGTCTATCAAAAGTCTCTCAAGAAACTCTCCCCTTTCTGTCGCTGCTTGGCAGCTCATTCTCCCAGCTGCAGCTCCTGTCCCATCCCACCTTCCTGTGGGGGGCTCTGCAGGCTGGGGGGCTCAGGGTTGGTGGAGGGGAATGGGAGCCATGCAGTACCTACAGCCTCACCTGCCTTTGGGCTCAAGGCAAGGAGCTTCGAAAAGCTAAAAATTCAACCTCTTTTTCCCCAGCAGTGTGTGTAGAACGGCCAGAGAAAGCCACATCCCTGCTGCAGCTGCTGCTGTTGGGAGCTGTGCTAGAGGAGGGGGCTCTGGGGGGGAACCAGGGTGGCTGGAGCTGTTCTGAGCCAGGCCCCTGCCCTGGAACCACCTCAGTCAGGGGCTGGAGCGTTTGGCCTCGTCAGGACTTTCCAGCCACCTGAAATCAAGCATCCTGTTTGAGATGGTTCAAGCATCAGTGGAGATTTTATTCCTTCCCCTCATTTCTAGGGGGTCTCTAAAGCTGCTTGGTGTGTGTGCAGGGAGTGTCCCAGAGAATGAGCTTTGTGAGGTGGAGCTGTGCTTGGGTCCTGAGGGTGTAAACCCAGAGCTCCTGCAGCATGTTCATTCAATTCAAAGAATTGTCTTCCCTTTTTGAGGTGATCCTTGTGCAGTTCTGTAATGCTGGACCCTTTGGAGCAGGTCTGGATGGGCTGGGGTGGTCCTGTAAGACGACAGGCAAAGGCTTAGAACAGCTTTGTCAAGGGATAAGGAGGAACCTTCCTGTAGGCAGATGTTGATCTGAAATAGAAACTGCCCCTGTTCAGGCTGGCACAATCCCTGCTGTGTCACCTCCTGTCCCAGCAGCTCCCAGTGCTGGGGAACTGCTTCCCATGGAGGCTGAAAGGACCTTGCATTTTAGAGCTCATTCTTGGCCCCCTCTGCATAGCAGGGCAAGGGAGCAGCAGAAGCTCTGGAGCATGTCACAGGCACTGCCAGTGCTGCCTGGGCAGGAACAGCACTTGCCCATGGGAAAGAGCATCCCTGGCCTGAGTGTTCCTCCACCTGCACTTCAGCTCATTCTGGACTTGAGGTGCTGTTCTGTGCTGGGCTCCCCTTAGTGACCCCGCAGGTGCTGTCCAGGCTCCCCATCATTAAAGGAGGCACCACGAGTCTTGTACTCTGAGATTTGACCCTGCAGGACAGCTCCTTCCCACACAGGTCTGTGCACTGCTGTCCTTCATCCCCATGGTCCCAGCTGGGAGCTCAGACTCTGTGGAACATGCCGTGACCATTGCCTGGTGCTGGGGCTGCAGGTGAGCTCTCCCTGCCAGGTAAGAGGCCGGCAGGAGAAAATGGGCATCTCTGTCCTTGAGTTTGCAGTCAGGCTCCTGTAAAGGCTCTGGGGCAAACCCGGGGGCTCGTAGGGACCCTCAACACGCACAGAGTGGATGCAGCTCTTGGTTGCCGCTGCCTCTCCGGCCACGTGTGCTGGAATTGCACCTTGGGGAGTGTTTCAGTGAAGCCAGAGCACGCACACGCCTCGGTCCAAGGCAGGCAGAGGCGTTTGCAGGGCTCCATCGCCCCCCGCATTCCCCTTCTCACTGCCAGCCACTGCTCCAGCGCCCCCCGAGTGGACAAGGAGAACGCCGGGGCTGAGGCGGCGTCTGGGGTCATGGCTGAGGGGTTTTCTGTCCATGTCTACGCGCGCCAGGTCTGTCCTGGTGCCTGTCCCTGTCCCCACCCCCGTCTGTCCTGGTGACTGTCCCTGTCCCCACGTGTCCTGGTGGATGTCCCCGCGGATGTCGCTGTTCGTGCCGTGCCCGTGCCCAATGTCCGGCGGAGGGGGCGCGGCCGGACGGGGTCTCCGATGTTGGGCTGTGATCCCGTCTCGGCTCCGGGGGCTCGAGGCCTGGGCGCGGTTTTTCTTTTCTCGGTTGTTTTGAGAGTTTTTCCCCTCCTTCTCCGGGGAGCCCCTTTTCCAGAGCTCTGTACCCGCTCCCATAAAGCGTTCTGCAGTCTGTGCTCAGCTCCGCGCCTCCGCCTCCGTCTGTGCGCGCCGCGGGCCCGGCCGGGCAAGGGGAGGGGCGGGGATGGGGCAGGCTCCGCCCAGCCGCGGGGCTGCCCGCCGCCCGCCTGTCTGCGCTGGGGCCGCTGCTGGGGCGGGGCGGGCGCAGGCGGGCGGCGGGGCAGCCTGGTGAACTGAGGCCCCTCGAGGCCCCGGGGTGGAGCTGTCGCTGCCGATGGGCTCCGGGTCGCGCAGCCCGGCCCGGGGCGGCCGCTCGGAGCGGGACCGGGACCGGGAAAAGGAACGGGAAAGAGACCGGGACCGGGAAAAGGAACGGAACCGGGATCGGGACCGGGGGCGCTCGCGGTCCGGGAGCCACGGGCGGCGACACCGCAGCCGGAGCCGGGACCGACGCCGGGAGCCGAGCTCTGGGTGAGTGCGCACGGGGCCCGGAGGGCCGCGCCGTGGCTGTGGGGAAGCGGGGCTGGCGTGCCGGGGCCCGCGCGGCCCGACCCGGCCGCTGTCCGCACCGCCGGGCCCGGCGGGGGACGGGAGGGTGAGCTCGGTCCCGCCGGTCTCGGGGAGGGCCGGGGACTGGGGGCGGGCGGTCGGTCCCGAGCGCTGCTCGTGACGCCGGCCTGGGGCGGTGGGGGCTGCAGGTACCCCTCGCTGTCTCGGTGCTGCCGGTGGCGCCGGTGCTGGGCCGGCCTCACCTGCGGCGGGGAGAGCCCCGTGCCCGGCACGGCCGTGCCCTCCTCCCGCTGAAGCACGGCTGTGTCCCACCAGCTCGGACTCCGGCGATGAGAGGCACAAATGGAAAAAGAAGAAAAGAAGCCGCAGCCGGGAGCGGCACCATAAGGACCGGAGGAAACAGCGCTCACGGTCCCGGGGCTGCTCGTCCGGCTCCAGCCCGGAGCGCGGGCGGGACAGGGCAGCGCGGAGCCGGGAGCGGCGCCGCAGGAGAGATGGATCCAAGTCCTCCGTGTCCTCCGTCAGCTCCCCCTCCCCGCCGCGGCCCCGGGGCCGGGAGGAGCCGGGGCAGCAGCTGAGCCTGCAGGAGCGGCTGAGGCTGAGGGAGGAGAAGAAGAAACAGGCGGCTCTGATGAAGGCCCTGGAGACGCCCGAGGAGAAGCGGGCACGGAGGTTGGCCAAGAAGGAGGCCAAGGAGAGAAAGAAGCGGGAGAAGATGGGCTGGGGTGAGGAGTACATGGGCTACACCAACACCGACAATCCCTTTGGGGACAACAACCTCCTGGGCACATTCATCTGGAGCAAGGTGAGCTCTGCCCTGGCCCTGCAGCCAAATGGAACAGGCAGGGGTAGTCAGGGGCATCTGTGCCTCAGGTGGGGTCCGTATCCAGGGCAGGGAGATAAGATGATGGGTCGAGGGCAGGAGAGGGTCTTGAAGCTGCTGGGAGCTGTAGGCTGAGTGCTGGGCAGCATTTACTGAGTCAGGGACATGGAGATGATAACAGGAATGCTGCATTTCTGCCACAGGAATGACAGAGAGCTGGGGGTGTTCAGGGTTGGGGAGAAGAGAAGGCTCACTGGAGAAGAGGAAGCTCTGGGGAGACCTTAGACCTCTTCTTGGGGAGAAGAGAAGGCTCTCTGGAGAAGAGGAGGCTCTGGGGAGACCTTAGACCTCTTCCCAGTGGCTACAAAGGCTCCAGGAGAGCTGGACAGGACCTTGACAAGGACCTGGAGGGACAAGATATGGCTTCCCACTGCCAGAGGGCAGGGTTGGATGGGATGTTGGGCAGAAGTTGTTCCCTGGCAGGGTGGGCAGGCCCTGGCACAGGGTGCCCAGAGCAGCTGTGGCTGCCCCTGGATCCCTGGCAGTGCCCAAGGCCAGGCTGGACAGGGCTTGGAGTGACCTGGGACAGTGGGAGGTGTCCCTGCCATGGCAGGGAGTGGAATGAGATGATCTTTAAGGTCCCTTCCCTCATGATTCCATGACACTGTTGTGCTGGCACTCACCTTACCAGGCCGGGTGGGCTACGTGGGCTGAGCCTGGGTTTGCTGAGGGACTTTGGGAGCAGCATTTGAGTGATTTAGGGACTTTCAACAGGATCAGACCTCACTGGAGCAGCAGAAACAGATGAAGGGAGTAGCATTTGCTAGCCAACGAGGGACTGTGGAGGTCCTTGGGTTCCACAGCTTCCCTTGGCCATTCTGTTTAAGGCACTGGAAAAGAAAGGGATCAGCCATCTGGACGAGAAGGACCTGAAGGAGAGGAACAAGCGAATCCAGGAGGACAATCGCCTGGAGCTGCAGAAGGTGGGATAAGATGTCCTTTCCATGTCATTGTCTGACAGCCCTGTTTACAGCCTGGTTCTCACTGGGAAGTCCCATTTTCTTCTCCTGGCTGTGTCCAGCCTGTAGAATTGTGGGGGCCATAAACCCTGGCTTCTGTTATTCCAGGATGAGAAACCTTCCCTTAGGTTTGAGCTCAGGAGGTGCTGAGGAGGACAATGCCAGGTCGCAACACTGAGGCACTCCGTTGTGCCTTTGTCCCCTGTCACCCACGGGGCTGGCAGTGACCCACGCAACCTGGCCCCACTGGCTCCCCACTCTCCAGGAGCTTGGGCTGAAGGCAGGAGCCAGGGCAACTCAGGGACAGGTCATGTCATGGCTGTGTCCTCAAGCAGGGGTCTGGGTGTCTGCACAGGGGCCCATCCACAGTGGTCTCACAGCTTTGTCACCCTGGGCAGGTGAAGCAGCTGCGCCTGGAGCGGGAGCGGGAAAAAGCCATGCGGGAGCAGGAGCTGGAGATGCTGCAGCGGGAGAAGGAGGCAGAGCACTTCAAAACCTGGGAAGAGCAGGAGGACAACTTCCACTTGCAGCAGGCTAAGCTGAGGTAGGTGTGCACCCTGCTCAGAGCCAGGCCTGGCATGGGGCAGAGGATGGCACTGCTCAGAGTCCCCCACTGTCCCTCTGTTCCTGTCCCTTCACCAGGTCCAAGATCCGGATTCGGGATGGGAGGGCAAAGCCCATCGATCTTCTGGCCAAGTACATCAGTGCAGAGGATGATGACTTGGCTGTGGAGATGCACGAGCCCTACACCTTCCTCAACGGCTTGACCGTCTCCGACATGGAGGACCTGGTGGAGGACATCCAGGTGCCTGCTCTGCTGGCTCTCTGCCTGGGCTCAGGGGTGCTCTACCAGCTCTGCTTTCCTGCCCCTGGTGCGGAGCAGGTGTCTGATGTGTCTTCTGCCTGCAGGTGTACATGGAGCTGGAGCAAGGAAAGAATGTGGACTTCTGGAGGGACATGACCATCATCACGGAGGATGAGATAGCCAAGCTCCGCAAGCTGGAGGCCTCTGGGAAAGGAGGACCAGGTGAGCAGGAGAGCAGAGCCTGGTGTGGGTGTCGGGGTCTGTGAGTGGTGGGTCACCATGTGTGCTCAGGCTCAGAGGGGCTCTCTCGGACCTGCTGGATGCAGGCTGTGGGTCTGGCAGCTGTCTCTGGCTGAGGCCTGGCCTCCTGCTGTCAGCAGAACCGGGATGAGTGCAGCTGGGTGCCTGGAGACTGACCAGCTGCCCTCGCCTGTCCAGGGGAGCGTCGGGATGGTGTCAACGCCTCAGTCAGCTCAGATGTGCAGTCTGTGTTCAAGGGGAAGACGTACAACCAGCTGCAAGCTCTGTACCAGGGCATCGAGAGCAAGATCCGGGCGGGAGGGCCCAACCTGGACATTGGGTACTGGGAGAGCCTCCTGCAGCAGCTGAAGGCTTACATGGCTCGGGCCAGGTGAGAGCAGAGAGTGGCAGCAGTGCAGACCCTGCCATGGGCAGAGCTGGGAAGGCCTAAACCAAACTGGAGGAGGGAATGGGGGAGGGTGTTCTGCCTTTCTGAGATGGCTGATTTCCAAGAGGGGAGCAGGGTGAGACACACAGTCCCTTCTGCAGTGGTGATGTTTAGTGAGGTCTCTTAAGAGAGAACTGAGCTGGGGCTTATTCAGCCCAAAGCCATCCAACCCGGCAGGTTTCTGCCCATGGACGTAGGTGTCAAAGCTTTTGGGCAGTGGGAGTGAGGTGGTTCTGCTGGGTGGGACCTGACGGCTCCTCTCCTCTCTCAGGTTGCGGGAGCGGCACCAGGACGTGCTGCGTCAGAAGCTGTACAAGCTGAAGCAGGAGCAGGGTGTGGAGAGTGAACCGCTCTTCCCAATCATCAAGCGGGAGCCAGCTTCCCCCAGTGACAGGTGAGCAAACACCTGGCCCTGTCCCCGGGCACAAAGGCAGTCTTGTGCCCTCACCCTTCCTGAGGCAGAGCTCAGGTGAGCAGCCAACGAGGGTACCATCCCCGTCCCAGTCCTCTCTTCTCCATTCCATGCAGGCTGGATCCCGAGGAGAGCCTTGAGGCGCAGCCAGGGCCATCCTCAGAGCCAGAGGCAGAGCAGGACACAGAGGCCAAGGGAGAGGCAGAGGGGGAGGCTGTGCTGATGGAGGAGGATCTGATCCAGCAGAGCCTGGATGACTACGATGCGGGCAAGTACAGCCCCCGGCTGCTGGGCCCCAATGAACTGCCCTTCGACGCCCACGTGCTGGAGGCCGAGGAGGACACGCACCGGCTGCTGCTCCTGCGCCAGCAGCTCCAGGTGACAGGTGAGCCCCAGGGCAGCCTGCCCAGCATGGGGGGCATGCTGTGATTCAGGGTGCAGGACTGGAGAGGGACAGTGCCCTCAGGAAAGGGCAAGAGCTGGATCTGGGTCAGGCACGCAGAGCTGACCTGACAGAGGGCTGCCCCTGGAGCAAAGGGCACTGTGGCCTGGGCAGGAGCAGGGAGATGGTGCTCAGGCTGCTGGTACTCCTTGGGAGACCTGCCTCAGTACCACCAAGGTGTTTGGGTGCAGACAGGCAGGACGGGGGTTTTGGTTGAGTTTTCCTGCATAGCTCAGTCCAGTGCCCACTCAGAGCCCACAGGGCAGCCCGTGCATTCCCGTATCCAGTTCTGCATCCTCTACACAGCAGCTCCTTCTCTCTGCATGCCTTGGGGCAGTGTTGCATGGCCCAGGCCTGGCTGGCACCGCAGAACCTGATGTCACCTCTCCTCCCCTATAGGTGACGCTTCCGAGAGCACCGACGACATCTTCTTCCGTAAGGCCAAGGAGGGCATGGGCGCGGACGAGGCGCAGTTCAGCGTGGAGATGCCGCTCACGGGCAAGGCCTATCTGTGGGCTGACAAGTACCGGCCCCGCAAGCCCCGCTTCTTCAACCGCGTGCACACAGGCTTCGAGTGGAACAAGTACAACCAGACCCATTACGACTTCGACAACCCCCCCCCCAAGATCGTGCAGGGCTATAAGTTCAACATCTTCTACCCCGACCTCATTGACAAGCGCTCGACGCCCGAGTACTTCCTGGAGGCCTGCCAGGACAACAAGGACTTTGCCATCCTGCGCTTCCATGCCGGGCCACCCTATGAGGACATTGCCTTCAAGATCGTCAACAGGGAGTGGGAGTATTCCCACCGCCACGGCTTCCGCTGCCAGTTTGCCAATGGCATCTTCCAGCTCTGGTTCCACTTCAAGCGTTACCGGTACCGCCGGTGAGGGCTCAGCGCCCTCGGACACCTGGCAGGGGTGGGCAGGGGCTCTCATCCCACGGCACAGACACTGTGCTGTGCATGGCCCCAAGGCCTGGCCCAGCACTGGGCATGTTCCTGAGGCTTTTCTCTGTCTTTGCATTTATCATGAGGGTCCCTGAGACTTTGGTATAAATAAAATAAGGGTTATTTTAGCTACGAGATCCTGGGCATGGGCACCCCCACTGCTCCTGCATGACATCACCATCCATCACCATCCACTCTGGCCAGCACTGGGAACTCCCCTGGGGACTGCATAGTGCTTGGGCTGGGTGACCCCATCACCACAGAGTCAGCCCCGTGTGTTCCTTGCCCCACTCCAGCCTCCTTCCAGTCCCAACATCTCCCCTTACCAGTGTCACACCAGTCCAGCTGCTGCTCCCCAGCTGGAGTGACAGGGCCCTTGACTGCACCAGCTCAGCACTGCCTTGTGTCCTGCTTCATAGAGGGGCCCCTCACCCTCTCCCGGGCCCCATTCCTGGCACGTCCTCCCATGGGATCTGGCTTCCCCAGCCTGGGAGCACTGCCATACCCCTCAGTCCTGGCTGGAGCAGGGAGGCTTTAGTGCTGCACGGCGCCTGCTCTGGTGGAGCAGAGGAGAGGGATGCTGGTTGAGATATTTCCTTACAGGGGAAAATCCGGATTCCAGAGCCTGCAGTCCCTCCCACACCATGCCTGTGAGGCTTTCCTACCCTGGGCAAGAAGCAGTTGCTCTCCCCAGTATCCTGTTGATGAAGTGAGGGCTCCTGAGGGCCTCTAGTGATGTTCACATGGGTTCTGGGCACCTTAGGGGCACTTCAGTGTTGAGCTGGGACTGGCTGGTGTTGGTCCCACCAAATGATGATCAAAGGCACAGCCACCCTCTTCTGGGATCACCCCACATGGCTCCATCCCCCCAAGCCCCAGGGTATGCCCATTCAGGCAGGCAGGATGAGGTGCTGGTGAGTAGTGCCCAGAGGTGCAGGAAGCCTCTGCCCTGGCTTCACCAAGAGGCCATTTCCTACCTGCATCCACTCTCTCCCCAGTAGAGGCCCATGGTGCAGGGACTTAGGGGCCTGCCCAGGTTCCCCAGCACTAAGACAGAGGCAAGCCTGCTGTGCAGGGGCCTCCAAGCCCTTGGGGGCTGCCCCACGGCTCAGGGAAGTTGTCTTGTCCTGCTCCTGGCTCTGCTGTCAGGATTCAACTGCAGAGCCACCATGGGAGCTGGTGCTCAGGAGGCTCCCATTCCTGCCCTGGTCACCCACACTTGAGGGGCCTGGCCTGCCTGCAGGTGAGGGTGGGGGACCCCAACTGCCGTGGTCCTGCACGTGGGTACCCCCTCCCCATCCCGCCGGACAGCCCCAGGGCCAGCAGCTGCACCGGACACATTCCCTGCCCTCTCCTTCCTGGCAGTTATTTCCTGCTGCTGCCTGTGCTGGGGGTTTCGGGGCTCAGCACAGGAAGTGAGTGAAGGCCGGGTCAGGGAGGCGGAAACAGGGAAAAAAAACCCAAATCCCAAAGCTGGTGGTTGGTGCCCTCCCTGCTCAGCTGCTCCATCCCCACAGCCTGTCCTTTTCCCTCCTGGGCACATACAGAGGTGGGGGAACTCCCCCAAAAACGTCCCACTGTATCTCCAGCCGGAGCAGGGTCCGTGTCCTCTTCCAGGCACCGCGTTTCCCTGCACGTCTGACTGCAGGCCCTGGATGGGGTCACTGAGCAGGCACAGGAGCCTGAGCCCCGAGAGCTCCTCCAGGCTTGCGCCAGGGCCAGATCAGGGTCTGGATTCGGCTGAAGCCCCTGACGGCTTTTCCCTGACCTGGCTGCTCTCAGCGCTCCTCCTAGTCCACATCTCCCCCACGTTTCGGGACAAGCTGCCACGGCGCAGCCCTGAGCTGTGCAGGGGACCCAGCGGCTCGGCCGGGTCGTGCCCGGGCGGGGCAGTCGGTGGAGCTGCCCCGTGTCCCATCATCCGTGATGGGCTCAGCTGCTCCCGGGCACACCCCGGGCCCACCCGGGACAGCAGCGGCTGCCGAGCCCCCGCATTCCGCTGCCGGTGGGGCCCCTCCTGCTCCGGGCGCTCGGGGCCAGCCGCGATCCAGCTCCAGGCCTGGCCCTGCCTTCCGCAGGGGCTTTCGCTGCGACAATCTTTGCTCCAACCCAAGGGACAGCGCGATGATGGGCTCTGCAGCCCCTCACTGCCAAGCCGGTGCCAGGAAAACCTGCCTGGGCATCCACCTGAGCGCCGAGCCGCTGTGCCCCTTGCTCGCCTTGACGGGATGGCCCCGCGGGCCCAGGGACTCGGGCGCTCCCAGCTCTGAGGCCCGGGCCGAGGTCTGCCCCACTCGGCGGAGCACGAGCAGCCGCGACGGAGCCTATGGCTCCTGAGACCATGGGAAGGAACACTGCCTGGGGACGTGTCACCCCAGCTGATCTCGCCTTTGGACAGCGCAGCGACATCCCGAGCTCGGAGCTGCCGGGCTGGGAAAACCCCCGTGAGGCGAATCCCCCAGGGCGGGGACGGCCGGGGCTGCGGGAGCACCCAGGGACCCCAGCCCTCGGCCACCCCAGCGCCCGGAGCCGCAGCTGCCGCTCCCTCTCCGCTCTCGGTCCCGGGGTCGCTGCGGGGCTCGGCGGGGACGCTCCCTCTGCTGGACCCGCCTCAAGTCTGCCCGGGCAGGGACTCGCCCGAGTAAACGAGTGGGTAACGGGGCGGGAGCGCAGCCCCGAACGGACCCAGCCGCGGGTGCCTCCGCCAGGGGGGCTTTGGGCGCCGGCACCGGGGGTGCTGCACCGGAGAGACGCTGTCGGGTCCCCGGGGAGCTGCCCGGACCGGGGGCGATGGGGCCGGGGGCCACCCCCGCCTGAAGGCCCGTCCCGAGCAGGGAGGGAGCGGAGAGGGACGGGGCCGGTTCCGGGGGGCGCGGCGAGCCCGGCCCTTCCCCCGCCCCGCGGCGGAGCTGAGCCGAGCCGGGCTGAGCCGAGCCGAGCCGGGTGGCGAGGTAGGGCTCGGGTCTGCGCAGGGAGGGGGGCGAGAGATACGGGGCCAAGGGACAAAGAGCCCGGGAGGCTGGGATGGACGGGGACGGGGATGGGCGGACAGACCGCCGGGTTGGCTGTGGGGGCTCGCGGGGCTCTGTAGGGCGGTCGGGTCTCCAGCGGCTCCCAAGGCTCTCGGGGCGCTCGCGGCCGGCTCAGCCGCCGGGTTCGCACACAGCCCCGAGGACCGGTGGCGTTTCGAGGGAGGGGAAGGGGAGACCCCACGGAGAGGGACGGACACATGATGTCCCCGCTCCCCCCATTGTCTGTCTGTCCCCGGGACCGAGGGTCCATGACAGGCATATCTTCGGCGTCCCGTCGGAACCAGGATTTGCTTTTGGGGCTCCCCCGCCGGGACCGGGCCCCCCGCCCGCCCCCATGTGCCTTTGGCTCCTCTGGGAAGAGCCGGAGAAGGACGAGGAAAGGCTCAGGAAAGGGCCGGGAAAGGAAGGGTCTATTTCGGGCTGTCGGAGTGGGCGGCCCAGCAGCCTTGAAGCCCTCGAGATGCCGCGACGCTACGGGCGGGCGGAGGCAGCCGCGGGGCGGGGGGCCCTGATGCCCCAGGGCTGCCGAGCCGCAGCTTCTGCACTCCAGGACACCCGGGCTGATCCTCCAGCCACCGCCTGCCCGGCTCCGGGGTCATGGAGATTGGAATGGGGATGGTGCCAGCTGTCTCCCAGTCAGGCGAGGGGACCTCTGCCACAGCAGGGACAGGGAAAACCCCAGCGAGGACAGTTACCATGCCTGGCAGGAACCATCCCGTGTGTCATTGCTTCCCAGAAATGTCCTCTGTCCTGGGTGTCCTTGGGATGTCTCTGCTCTAGGCCAGGCCAACTTCTTCAGGAGCAGGTCCTTGTGATGGTTGTGGGTCAAGGGAGGAACACTGATGCTCTGCCAGGTCCTCATCCCCATGCCTTTCCTGTCCTGGCTGATGACCTCCACCTGATTTGATACCCCTGAGCCCCAGGCTGGAGGGAGGTGGCAGTGGGACCACACCCATCCCTGACAGGTGATACAGTGTCCTGTGGGACCACCTGCACCAGGGGCATCAGGCTGTGGAGACAGAAGGGATCCTGCAGGAAGGTCATTGTCCCGGAAAGCTCCAGTGAGCACAGAGTGGGATAAATACAAACATGAGGGGTGAATGCAAACCCTGCAGCATCCTCTGCACGGCTGCCCTGCGCTAAGCACCACATCCAGGGGCAGACCCCAGGTCGAGGGTACCATGGGGTGTGGGGGGAGTCACTGCTCTCTGGTTTGGGGGTCCCTTTGCAGGTGTGTGGTGCCTCTCCCAGCCCCCACTCTGGCCTGATGTTGCAAGCCCTGTCCAGGCCCCATGCCCAGTCCTGCCTGGGGAAGCCTGGGGAAGCAGCAGGCTGGGGCAGAAGCTGATAAGGAGCAGCCTCCCACACTCCCCATCTGCCTTTCCCTCCCTGCCCTCGGATGTGGCCAGGGCAGGAAGCGTGCCCAGCAGAGGCAGGGCAGCCTTGGTGCGTCTGCAGCAGGACCCAAACCTGCAGTGCTGCCAGGAGCCCCCCACACCCCACTTCCAGTGCCTCACAGCCTCCAGCAGGACATTTTAGAGCTAGCTCTTCTCCTCTGGGATTTTACCCCAGCACCTCTTGCCAAACCCTTGCTCCCATGGCATGTCCATTTTTCTGGATCCAGAACTCCAAACCCGAGCACAGGGGGTCGGTGGGGGCAGTCCCTGGGCTCAGGATTTCTCTTCTGCAGGACCTGCTGTCCCCACACGCATCCTCCTGCAGTGGCTGCCTGTGATGGGGGGAAATGACAAGTGGGGACTCCCTACCCCCCACAGGAGCCCCTTCCTGGAGGCAGCACTGGTGTGTTCTGGCACAGAAGGGGTTCCCTCACTCCCAGCCCTGCAGCTGCTAAGTGGCCCCTTGTAAATATTTGACCCCCTCTAAGTGTTGTGTCGGGCTGAGGCAGCTCTGCACGGGGAGGTCCCAGCTGCTCAGCCCCTGAGCCCAGCTCAGAGTCCTCCAAGCCCCGGGGTCCCTGTCCAGGCCACAAAGGGCAGTGAGGTCCAGGCTGTGCTTTTGTTGGGGCAGGAGGTGAAGGGAGGACAGGGAGGGGATGTAGGTAATGGTGGGATTTGGAGCTTCTGGGGCTGCTGCCTCCTTGCCTGGCCAAGGTGCCTCTGCAGGGAGACCCCCCTGCCACTGGACACTGTAGAGAGGGGTCACACCCTGCCACAGTGAGCCAGCGGGCAGCCAGGAGCACCCAGGTGACAGAAACAGCAGGGCAGCATTGCCCCGGGGGCTCTTGGACCCCAGTGAGCAGAGGGAGTACCCTGAGACAAAGGAAACATGTTTGGGGACAGCGCCCTGAGCAGTGTGGGCAGGTACATGGCAAGGGACAGCTGGAGTGGGACTGCACACCAGGCGCTCGCGTGGCACCACTGTGGGGCAGGGGTGACTTTGTCACCTCTCAGAGGACATGGGAAAGGCCGGTGACTCCTCAGGGTCTCAGAATGTCATGCTGTGTCTGCAGGGCCGACGCCTCTGGGGCTGATGCGGTCCCTGGGGGACCAGTGAGAACAAACAGCGGCGAGTTTTCACTCTTGGCTCATGGAAAAAGTCGGGTCCACCCTCACAGTGATTCAGCAGCGTGCTCCGCCAGCCCCCCACACAGGACAGGAGAGGGACGGGGCCGAGCCACCACCGCCATCCCCGGCCCTTTCCCCGCTCCCCAGGGCTGCAGGTCCCGGGGCACGGGCAGGGTGCTGGCAGCCTGGCCCCGTGTGTCACCGGGATGGGGCCCCAGAGGATGTCGCAATGCCCGGCTCCACGCCAGCCCCGCCGGGCTGGGATCAGCTCCTGCCTCGCGCGCGTGCGGGGGCTCCCAGCCCTGTGGCCATCCTCGCACCAGGGGCCAGAGAGGGGGTGGCAGTGAGGGGTGTCCGGGTGAGGGACACGGCGTGGGGACCCAGAGCCGGGCCAAGGATGGACCAACGGCCAGGGCTGCAATGATCAGAGTTGGTGTGAGGTTTAACTTCCATGAGGGACAAAAGACAGGTGGCAGTGCCACCCTGAACGAAGGAGGAGCAAAGCAGTGGGGGCTTTACAGGGGTGGCGTGTTGGGGTAGGGCTGGGCATCCCACTGGGCATTCTAGTGGGGTCACTGGGCTGAGGACCATGTCAGCCAGGAAGGTGGGCTGGGGCAAGTGGGGTGGCAAGAATATCCACAGCCATGTCTCTGTCCTGTCCCACATCATCCCATTTGCAGCCTCAATTAATTTGCAATGGAGGGCCATGTAGGACCAGGAGCTGGACTTGACGAACCTTGTGGGTGCCTTCCAACTCAGGTTATCACATGATTCTATGATTTCCAGATGCTCCCCGGCCCAAGCGAGGCAGAGTGGCACTGACCAGGCTGTCCACCACCACAGCCATCCCTGTCACACCCTGTCCTGGTGACAAACCCACAGCTCCCTCTGTGAGGGATGGCAGGAAGGCAGAGCAGGTCTGTCACCCACACTGGCTGTGGTTTGGACACAGTGCCAGGGTTGCAGCACAGTCTCAAACCTGTACCTCAGGTTTCCTCAGCACACTGGAGGAATGGGGCATCTTTACAATGAGACAGAGGTTTATACTCAGGGACAGGCAGAGTGTCAGGATCCTGCCCTGGTGCAGCCACTCTGTGCATGCATCTTTCAGAGTGTGTCCCTCACTGTGATGGAGGCTGATGGCCCAGGGATCTCTGGCTATGGATGAGGATCTCTGGATCTTGGCAGGAGGGAGCCAGGCTGTCAAAGCTGTTTCCCCCAGCACCGCTGTGCTGGGATTCAGGCTCGTGGCTGCAGCCCCACGTGGCTCCTGGCCCAGGACAGTTAATCCCGACAGCTGTAGGGCTGCAGCCCTTGCACCCTCTGCAGCTGCACCTTGGGGCGGGTCCCACCCTGGTGTCCCTCTCCGTGGGCTGGGGTCCCACCCTGGTGTCCCTCTCCGTGGGCTGGGGTCCCACCCTGGTGTCCCTATCCACAGCCCCTGGAGGACCCTGTATCTGCAGGCTCAGGAGGGATGATGGGTGGGCCTGGCCATAGGGAGCAGCCCTAATTTCCCTGTGTTCCCCCTGCAGGCCGAGGCGGGATTGGTGCCGCAGCGGCAGGCAGCTGCAGCCATGGAGCAGAGCCAGGCGGGTGCCTGAGGCTGCTGGAAGGAGCAGGAGGGGGTGCAGGGTGTACAGGACATGGAGCCCCCCAACAGCAGCACGGCCGGGCAGGACTCGTGCTTCGGGGTGTTCAATGCCAGCGATGGCCGTGCCAGCGCACAGAACAGCATCGCCTCGCCCTGGTTCTCCACGGCCTTCGGCCTCATCGGCCTCTGTTCCAACCTCTTTGCCCTCTGCGTCCTGGTCAGCTCCTCCCGCAAGCTCTCCAGCCAGGCCCGCTCCTCCTTCCTCATCTTCCTTTGCGGGCTGGTGGTCACAGACTTCATGGGGCTGCTGGTGACAGCCTCGGTCATCATCCCCTACCACTTCACCAAGTTCTCCTGGGCCCAGGTCGACCCCGGCTGCCACCTCTGCAACTTCCTCGGCTTCTCCATGGTCTTCTTCGGGCAGTGCCCTCTGCTGCTGGGGGCCACCATGGCAGGGGAGCGCTTCTTGGGCATCAACCGTCCCTTCTCCCGCTCCACCAGCCTCTCCAAGCGCCGCGCCTGGGCCATCGTGGGGCTGGTGTGGGGCTTCTCCTGCTTTCTGGGACTGCTGCCGGTGTTCGGGCTGGGGCGCTACACGCTGCAGTTCCCCGGATCCTGGTGCTTCCTCACCCTCCTGCCCGACACTGGCGACGTCGTCTTCTGCCTGCTCTTTGCACTGCTGGGCATCCTCTCCGTGCTGCTCTCCTTCATCCTCAACACCATCAGCGTGGTCACGCTCTGCCGCGTCTACCACGACCGCGAGTCGGTGCAGCGGCGCCGTGACAGCGAGGTGGAGATGATGGTGCAGCTCGTGGGCATCATGATCATCGCCACCATCTGCTGGATGCCCCTCCTGGTGAGGCCTTTGTCCTGATGTGCCCCATCACCACCCCTCTGTGTCCCTCCTGGGTCTTCATATCCCCCCTGTTCCTCCTTGTGAGGGTCTTTGTGTCAGCTGTTCCTCCTTGTGGGGTCCCAGTCTTGGTGTGTTCCCCCCACCTCCCTCCAAGGTCCCTCCTGGGGCTTGGTGTCCCCCACCCTTCACAGTGAGGTCCCAGCTTTCACCGTGTCCCCTACATGTCCCTGCTATTGAGGACCCAGGTTTGAGGGTGTCCCCTTGGTAAGACTTTCCCTGCTGATGTCCCCCTGCCACCTCTCTGCAGCCCGAGTTGGCCCCTGGCGACAGGCAGAGCAGTGTCCCGAACCGGGCCAGGACTCCTCCCAGGGGCTCAGTGCCTTGACCTTCATCACTTCCCCACCCTGGGGCAGCTCATGGATCCCCCACTGACACTTCTGTCTCCTTCTCTCCCCAGATCTTCATTGTCCAGATGGTCCTGCAGCAGCTGCCTGGCCAGGCCCAGGTGCTGCCCACGGACACGCAGGAGATGCTGCTGATCTACATCCGCATGGTCACTTGGAACCAGATCCTGGACCCCTGGGTGTACATCCTGTTCCGCCGGGCCGTGCTGCAGCGTGTGTACCCCCGGCTGCCCCCCCGGCCCTCCATCGTCTCCCTCAGCCCCTCCCTGCCCCGCAAGCTCACCGCCGGCTCCGTCCTGCAGTAGCACCCTGGGGACGGGCACTGGGCAGGGGGACACGGCCATCCCCCCACCTCACCCACGGTGCATCCTCATCACCTGCAGCCAGGGGCTTCCCCCCTCACAAGCCCCATAGCCAAGGGGCTGTCAGGGGGCACAGGGCTGCTTCCCCCTCCCCGTCCCCAATAAAGCACAGCTGGTGCAACTCTTGGTGCCCGCTGGGTGACCACCCGAGGGGGGCCCAGGGAGGGTACCTGGGGGAGCCCACGCTGCTGACAATCAGAGCGACAGCCCTTCTCCTCCTGTCTCTCTTTTAATGAGCCACAGCCGCTGCCCACCACATCTGGGAGGTGTGCAAGGGGGATCCTCAGGAAAGTGGGTGGGTTGGGTGCCTTCTGCCTCCCATGCCAAGGGACAGATCTAGGTGCTGCTCAGGAGGGTATGGGGGACAGGATGGGGACCCCCACCAGCACCTCAGCCCCAGATGGGGTGGGGATGAGGTGGGGGCGTGGGGAGGGAACAAAAGTGAGGGGCAACACCTGCCCCCCCAGCTACTCCTTATCCCCCTTGCCGTGGCAGACAGCTGCCCACACCTCGGCCACAAACTCCTGGGGGAAGGCGAACTCGCCCAGCACCGAGTCCAGCCCCTGGGCAAGCTGGGCCACGCTAGGGCTGCCCTTGGCTGCCTCCACCATCGTCGAGGCTGTTGGGGAGAAGAGGGAGGTCAGGGCCAGTGTGAGGGGCTGGGACAGGAGCAGAGGTTGAGTCAGGGTCTGGGGCAGGAGCAGGTTCGGAAGAGGAAGGAGCTGGGGCAGGAGGAGGAGCTGGGTCAGTGCAGGGGCTGGGGAAGGGGCAGGGGCTAGGGTAGAGGGTCAGGACAACTCAGTGGTAGGAGCAGGGTCAGCTCCGGGTCGGGGTTCAGGCCCCCTCCTCACCCAGCTCGCTGTCGCGGATGCCCATGTAGCTCTCCAGCAGATCATCCACCCGCCGGGCGGCTTCTTCCTCGGGGGGGCTGGGCTGGGGGCGAGGCGCCCGGGGGTGAGTGCCGGGCACCACAGGGAGCGCCCAGGGCCACGGGGATGCTGATCCCCACCCTGGCACAGGGTGAGCAGCCAGAGGCTCGGAGTCGGGGACTCGGGGTGGGCCTTACCCCCTCCTCCAGCACGGCCGGACCCTGTGTCCGCAGCCGCAGCGTTTCCTTCCCGCTGGCCGCTCTGCCTTCGCCTGGGGATTTGCCCGTCCGCGTCCACTGCCCGATCATGTCTGTGCCCCGGGGCGGGGGGTGAGGGCACAGGCAGGACCGGGCATCCCCAGCCCCTCGCTGCTCACTGCCCGGCCATCCCCCAGCCCGCCAGGGGCACTGCAGGGTGAGCCGTGTGTGGGACGGGGGGAGGGTGTCAGGGACACCCAGAGGTTCAGGGTGGGGATGCTCGTGGTTATGGGGTGCTCACAGATGCTCGGGACAACACTCACAGAGCAAGAGGGTGCCCACGGGGGTACGAGCAGGTGTGGGAACCCCCACGTGGGTGCTCCAGGGCTGTGGGGTACACACACATGGTGGGGATGCAGAGGGGTACACACATGGGACAGGGAACCCTGGGAGGCACTCGGTCACTGGGGAGGGCCTGCAGGGCCACAGGGGGCTGGGGATGATCCCAGGGTCCTCAGGCAAGAGCGGGGGGACCTTCCCAACTCACCAAAGGCCTTTTTCGGCTGGACCAGGCGGAGGGTGAAGGGCTGAGCCCGCGGCAGCTCCCGCAGCATCCGGGCCACCTCGTAGTGCCGGCAGCCCACGATGGTGTGGTCGTTGATGGCCTCGATGCTGTCCCCCACACACACTGTCTGCAGCCGGTTGATGATGCTCCCCTCCTTGATCCTCTGGGGACCACGGTGGGACAGGGACACAGTGACCACACAGCACAAGGGGACAGTCAGACACAGCCCCCATCCCGACCCACACACAACCAGCTCAGTGGTCCCACACCCTTTGGTAGCCAGGTCAGGCAGGGAAGCCCTCCCAAACATCCCCATGGCAGGGGAGATGCCCAGGGCCAGGATGGGCCCAGGGAAGGACAGATATGGGGAGTCAGGGAGGAGCCTGGTGCTGGGAGGGATGTGCAGGGGATGTCACCTGCAGGCCACGGTCCCCAGGGCTGCCCCAGCCCCAGGTTGCTCCCCAGGGGTTCACCTTGATGAAGGCGTAGCCAGCCCCGTTGTCTGTGATGGTGAGGCCAAGCGCGTCCTCTGTCTTGGTCACCTCCACCTCCTTGGTCTCACCCCGGACGTGGGCGAAGATGAAATCCTCCAGGCCAATCTGTCCCCCCAGCAGCTTCTGCATGTCCACTTTGTGCGTGTTGAGGGTGCAGAAGAGGATCTGCCCCGGGGAACCCCGTCAGCAGGGACTGGGGATGCCCCAGTAGGGCCAGAGGCAGCAGGAGAGCCATGGCCAGTGCAGGGAGATTCGGTCAGATCTGGGCATTGCTAGAACAGAGGGGCCCAGGGACCCCCAGCCTGCCTGGGACCCTGCACTGCCCCATCCCTGTGCACCTTCCCCCAGCTCCAGGCAGCTGAAATCAGCCAGGAACTGGCAGCCACGGCTCCCTGCCCACATACAGACGGTAAACTGAAGCACAGAGCCCCCAAACCCTCCCCAGAGGAGCCAATACGACCCTGAGGCCATAACACTCTTGCAGAAAATTTTGGGGACTTGGGGGAGCACAGGCCACAGACAGCGCCTCAGGGTGGGTGTCCCTGCCTGGGGCACGAAGACCCCACCCCAGGCCGCAGCCCCTCACCTCAGTGGGCGAGATGTCAAAGACCTCGGCGATTTTGGCGTAGAGCTCCTTGACGTTGGTGAAGCCCTCGATGCGCCCCGTGGGGCTGCCGTGGGCCAGCTGCGTGTGGAACACCAGCCTGGGCCGGGTGCGGGGAGCCCGGGGGGCTGCGGGGCCGGGCGGCTCGGGGGTCCCCGGCTCCTGCCCCACACCGTTCTCCATGGGGCCGCCCTCGGGGGGCTGCCGGCCGTGCCTGCCCGCCCGCTGCATCCCTGCGGCGCTGCTGAATTATGGATGAGGCTGGCTCCCCGCCGGCCGTAAGGTGAGCCCCGCGGCCGGGAACCTGAGCCGGCGGCGCAGGTCACCCGCGGGGATCGGGTGAGCTCTGCCACGCAGGAGGAGCCCCGCCCCGAGCCAACACCATCGCATCCCCCCGGCTGGGGCTGGGGGCTGCAGTGACGGGCTCACGGCTGTCACCCACGGATCCACCCCAACAACCAAGCCCGGAATCAGCTCCAGAGCTCCCGCTGAGCACAAACACACAGAGAGCAGAGCGGTTTTCTCCCACATTTATTTGCTCCCATCTCCATCCCCAGCCCAGCGGCAGCAGGAGATGGCAAATGGCAGATGCACAGCGCAGGCCCGGCAAGCGAGGGAGGGGTGGGAACACCCCAGTCCCCGGCCCATGTAGTGCTAAGTAAGAAAATAAGACACTCTCTAATTACACAGTCTGAGATTAATGACAGGCAGTCCCGGGGACACCAAGCCTGACCCCGGTTGCCAGCACAGTGGTCCCACAAGAGCAGGGGGGCTCAGGCAAAAGGGGCAGGAGACAAAAGCCAGTGCAGCACACCCAGGGTCCCTACAAGCAGGAAGGGGTTGGTCACAGCTCCCCTGCTACAGGGGTCCCCACCCTAGGACAAGGTGGGTCCCAGCATCCCTCTTCCAGGGGTCCCCACCATGGCAGGGGGTCAGTCCCAGCCCTCCTCTGCTCCCTTCCCTAGAAGGGGGTCACAGTTCCAGCTCCCCTCTGGCCTAAAGAGTTTTATTGCTTTCAGGAGCTCGCTGCCTGGTCCCACATATGGAGGGGAAGGAGGGGAGCCAAGCAGGGTGACAGGGGCAGGGTCTGAAGGCACACATCAAATAAAAGCTGAGGCAGGTAGTGGGAAGGAACTGCCCTCATGCCCTTGCAGGGATGGGACCAAGAGGCTCCCAAGCTGGCCAGGGGACAGGAGGCAGCACCAGGACCAAGGGGTCCCAGTCACTCCCCACTGCCCCCATTCCCCACAGCCCCAGTTCACCCTGAAGGGCTGTGTTCACTCCAGGCCCAAACCCACCAGCCCCTCCCCTGCCCCAGTCAGGCTTCAGGGAGCCCCTGGCTGGCAAGGCAGGGCTACGGGACCCAGGGGAGAGCCAGGGGTGCTCACGCCAATGCTGACCCTGTCCCAGCACTGCCCCAGCTGGGCTCTCAGCCCTTTCACCACTTGTCCCCCAAAGCTCAAGGTCCCTGGAGCTGGTGCAGCCGTGGGTCACACAGTCTGGGCTGGGGGTCCCGGCTGCAGGAAGGTGCAAGGGGCAGGGGGAGCAGCCAGAGCCCCTGCAGAGACTGTCCCTTGAGTGAGCTCAAGGGACAGGCCCAGGGTCCAGCCAGGTCCGGGGTCTGGAAGGACTGGTCCTCTCACAAGTGTTCACTGAGGAGGGAGAAAAGCACAGCTGAGTTACAGAATCCCACAATGGTTTGGGTTGGAAGGAGTCCTAAAGTTCATCCAGCTCCTCCCTCTGCCATGGCAGGGACACTTCCACTGTCCCAGGCTGCTCCAAACGCTGTCCAGCCTGGCCTTGGGCACTGCCAGGGATCCAGGGGCAGCCACAGCTGCTCTGGGCACCCTGTGCCAGGGCCTGCCCACCCTGCCAGGGAACAATTCCTGCCCAAGATCCCATCCAGCCCTGCCCTCTGGCAGTGGCAGCCATTCCCTGTGTCCTGTCCTTCCAGGCCTTGTCCCCAGTCCCTCTGCAGCTCTCCTGGAGCCCCTTCAGGCCCTGCAAGGGGCTCTGAGCTCTCCCTGGAGCCTTCTCCAGGTGAGCACCCCCAGCTCTGCCAGCCTGGCTCCAGAGCAGAGGGGCTCCAGCCCCCAGAGCATCTCTGTGGGCTTCCCTGTACTTGCTCCAACAGATCAGCACCTTTGGACATGGGGACACTTCCTGAATTCAGGGACTGGGCTGCCGTCTCCCACAGCTCCCTGGAGCAGCTGCACCATCTCTGCCCATCGCTGTCCACATCTTTCCTGCTCAGTTCCCATCACCACCAGCTGGAGCTCAACCTGGCAGTGCCAGGGGGACACCTGTGCCACTCTCCCAGCCCTGCACTCACCTGGCAATCCGGGACAGGATCTCCTTGACACGCAGCACCAGCGGCTCATGCTGCAGGGGGTTGCTCTCAATGGCACTGTGCAGTTTGGCCATGTAGAAGTCCAGGGTGCTCAGCGTGGGGGTCTCCCCAGTGCCTGTGAGGTGACAGCCCAGTGAGCAGGACTACCAGGTCCCCATCCCACCATGCTCATGTGCTGGGGACTACAGAAGGGATCCCAGCACCAGATGCCATCTCCTGCAGTGGCACAAGCCCAGGAACACAAGGGTTTGGGCCAATCTGGGGTGCAGCTTGAGTGTGACTCCAGAGGAGGGATCCCAGCCTGCCCTGTCCCAGGACAGGGAACCCAGCTGGCTGTCACATCCCTGGGCTTCCCAGACAGCTCCCCCTGTGCTGCAGGATGCCACCCCAGCAGCAGATGGGCACTTACCACCACCCCACAGTGCTCCCCTGCATGAGACAGGGGGACCCCCTCAGTGCCCCTCTGCCCAGGCAGGGGTTCCAGCAGCTGGGGGGCCCCACAGCTGCTCCCAACTCACCAGGGATGGGGAGGGAGGCGAAGCTGGCAGTGAGGGCCTGCCGCACGGACTGGAGCTGCTGCTGCAGGGCCAGGGTCTGCCGCTCCTCCTGCACCAGCTCCTGCTCCAACTTCTCCTTGGCGCAGTTCATGCTCTCCGTGTGCTTCTGCAGGATGGCGTTCTGCTCCTCGAACTCCGTGTTCATCTTGCGCAGGCGCCGCAGCTCGGCCTCCCGGGCTGTGGGACAGCACCGTGTGGGTGGGGACAGACCCTGCACAACCCCTCATCCCAAACCCAAACCCCGGCCCACACACGGCTCTTCCCAGCAGCTCTGTGTCCCCAGTGCTCAGGCTCCAGCCAGGACCTGGTCCCTCCACACGGGCTTCACAAGGACCCTCCAGAGCCCCTACCCTTGTTTTGGTCCAAGAACTCCTCGGTGAAGATGGGCACATCGAAGGTGGAGAAGGTGTCGCTGCACTCACCAGCCTGAGGGATGAGAGGGAGGGGTTGGGCAGGGCTGAGCCCACCAGAGGGGACCCCAACACCTCGGGCCGGGCTGATGAGGGCACCGGGACAGGGTGAGGGCTGGCCCTGTCTGGCAAGGGGGGGTGGGAGGAGGGCTATGCTCTGTCTCCCACCCCTCCAGGAACCTGGGACTCACAGCCCCAGAACGCGCTCTGCCCACCCACACCTGCAGCCAGCCCAGCAGTGTGATGTGCCTCAGTTTCCCCACACACAGGCAGATCTGATAGGGCCTTACCTTGTGCGGGTGCCCGTTGAGTAGGGTGTTCACGGCCACTGCACCCACATCCTCTGCAGGGGAGGAAGGAGGTCACCCAGGGCCCAGCCTCATGTCCCCAAAAGGCTCTGGCAGCACCTGGCTGGATCCTGCAGCCATTGCTCCCACAACCCACCTTTTTTGATCTTTTTCTCCTGGATCTTCTCCGTGCACATTTTGTAGGCCTCTGACTGCTGGTACTCCCGCAGTTCCTTCATGTACTGCTGCTTCTCCCGCTCCGCCTCGTCCAGGTACCGCTGGGGTGGGTCACAGAGGGGCCTCAGCCTGACCCGACCCAGCCTCCCAGGAGCTGCTGACCCCTCCCTGCCCAGCTCCCACTCCCCAGCACTGGGGCCAGCACCTTTCTTGGAGCAAGCTCAGAGGTTTGGGGAGCAGGCTCTGGAGCTGCCCAGCCCTGGGGGGTCTCCCGTGGGGGCCAGTACCTGCTTCTCTGAGAGCTGCAGTTTGCTCCACTCTGCTCCCAGCATCTTTGTGATCTCCGGGAAGGGCAGGTCGGGATGCTGCGTGCGGATCTGCTCGCGCCGCTCGTTCAGGAAGCGCACGTAGCCCGTCACGGGGGCTTTGGGGCCGTTGGGAAGGATCTTCTTCCTCTTCTTGCCCTTGGGCCAGCCCCTCTTCTTCACCGGCTGGCACCCACGGGGAAGGGACAGCCCATCAGGGATCAGAGTCATCGCATCAGTGGGACACAGGAGCAGCCCCCAGGCACACCTGGGCCATGCAGCCCTCAAGGCAAAGTCTGAGCCATTCCGTGGCCCATGGCCACAGCACAGACTCACGTGGGCTGGTGCAGGGCAAGCGGAGGGGCAGGGACAGCCCCAGGCAGGGCACTTTGGGCCCCACTCCCAGGGATGGTGTGAGAAGGGACACGGGCTCTGGGACTCACCTCCTCCTCCGGCTTCTCACCGCCCACCCGCGCCGACTCTCCCTTCTCCTGTTTGATGGCCACCAGGAAGTTCCCATGCTGAGCCTTGCCTGTGGCATGTCTGCAGCCAGAGAGCACCGTCAGAGAGGGTTGGGACACCATAGGGACCAACAGTGACACATCCCCCAGCAGCATGAGCTCACACTCACCAGATTCCCCAAACCCCCTGACTCAAACAGCCCCGACCCCAGCACCAGCCATGGAGCCCTTGTTCCCAGGAGGGGAGGCTACAGCAGAGAGATGGCACTGAAGCAGAGCCCAGCACCGTGAGGAGGGCAGCCCTGCACACTAAAGTTGCCCTGCTGGCTGTCTGGTGGCAGCCCTGGGACTCCTCAGGGACATTGGGATGGGGCTTGGCTCTTGGGGTCAGGTAACATTGACAGTCACACCCCTGCCTGTCACCTGGGCTTGGGACACACCTTGGTGGGGAGTCCCAAGGGACTCTGCAAGGGAGCAAGAGCTGCAGGGGTTTGGATCCTGGCGCCAGTGGCACCACCTGGAAGCATCACCCACACCCCAGGAGCCCTGGAGGCAGAGGGTGAGGGCAGGGCGCTGGCTTGAGCTGCTCCAGCCACAACCACTCCAGCAGGTTTGTGCTGCCTGTGACACCTCCCCGACACCTCGAGTGGCTGCACTGCAGGGCCCAGCCCCTCTCCTCAGGTCACTGCCACGGCTTCATGGATCAGCAGCTGCTTCAGGCAGAGCCTCCCTGCCCCACCGAGCAGCCCGGGTGGGCAGAGCCTCCATGTTCCACCACAGCATCACCCTGGGGCTCCCCAAGCCCTCCAGCAACTCCTTCAGCTGGCTCCATCCCCCAGCCCTGTGCCATTCACACCCCAGGGTCCTCAAAGCAGCTCCGGCTCTGCTGGAAATGTCTCACCACGTCAGGGGAGCCACAAAGGGCTCCTGAGTATCACCAAGTGATGCTCGCTTGGGTTTCAACCAGGTCCCCAGACTTGGGAACCAGCCCAGGGCCAAACACAAGCCCTGCCTCAGACATGTGCCAATAGCCACAGCAATCCCAACCTGCTCAGGATGCATCTTGGAATTTCCCTTGTGTTTGCCACATCATGTACCTGGAGCAAACCCCAATCCCTGAAGAGACCCCAAGATATTGCTCTCCATTTATCACCCAGACAAGCCATCCCTGCAGTTAGAAGGCCCCTTCTGTAAGCCCCCAGCACAGAGCCTGACACTGCAGTGGCTCTTGTAGAAAAAATGGGACAAATCCCTCCACCAGGATCAGAGGCAACCAGTGCCCTACACCCTCACATTCACAAAAAGCCCTACAGGAAGGTGTGAGACCACCTCTTCTTCCAACTCCTGGGGAAAAAGAACCCTCTGAGACTGTGCAGGGTCATGGCCAGCCTTTGCTTTATCAGCTGCAAGAGCAATGTTCCCAGTGATGTCCACAGCATCATCATGTTCGCCAAGAACACTCTGACACCCTCCAGCACCAGACAGATCACCCTCCCCCCTTGTGATCCAGATTCCTCAAATGCCTAAGGATGCTTTAAAAAGTAAAGTTATCTCAGGCAAGATTTCTCCTCAGCCAGTTCGCTCTGGCATTCACCTCCCTCCACCTCTGAGGCGCTTCTCCACCCGCCAGCCCCTGTGTCAGAAGGGCCAAGGACAACTCAGGACAGCACAAATCTCAGAGGAATTCAGCCCTTGCTGATTCTGATCTCCCAATATGCTTAGAATCACAGAATCATTAAATACCCAGAGCTGGAAGGGACCCTCAGCCCAGCCCCTGTCCCTGCCCAGCCACCCCAACAAGCCCACCCTGAGCACCCCTGGCAGCGCTGTCCAAACGCTCCTGCAGCTCTGGCAGCCTTGGGGCCGGGACCATTCCCTGGGCAGCCTGGGCAGTGCCAGCACCCTCAGGGGGGAGGAACCTTTCCCTGAGCTCCATGCCAAGCCCTGGCACAGCTCCAGCCCTTCCTGGCCTCCTGTCCCTGTCCCAGAGCACAGCTCAGCCCCTGCCCCTCTGCCTCCCCTGGGGAGGAGCTGCAGCCCCCGAGGAGCCTCCCCTCAGTCTCCTGTGCTCCAGCTGAACGAGCCAAGTGCCCTCAGCCGCCCCTCAGAGCCTTCCCCAGCTCCGTGTCCCTCCTTTGGGCACTCTCCAACAGCTTTGGATCCTTCTGATCTCGTGGTGCCCAAAGTGCCCCCAGCCCTGGAGGTGAGGCTGCCCCAGTGCAGAGCAGAGTGGGACAGTCCCCCCCTCCCAGCACACACAGAGCACCCCCAAGGCTTGGAACGGGGTGAGTTTCTGCTGCTCTTTCACCAGGGGCACTGACACAAAACAGGGTGGCCAGAGGAGGTTGTGGCAGGTGGTGGCACTTACAGCAGGGCGGCAGACGGCTGCTTGGTGCTGTGGGCCATGGGCAGGGGTCTCGGTCAGCACCCTGTGGGCAGAGCACAGTTGGCACTGTCATCGGGCGGTGGTGCCCACCGGGGTGCCCCTGCTGAAACCCCCCTCGGAGGTGTCTCCCTCGTGGGGAAATCACAGGACCTCTCCCTGAACGGCATCTCCTCCCCAACCAGCCCCTTCCTGGCCTCTCCACCCACCCCAGCCCCCAGGATCCCGGCACAAGCTCCAGCCCGCTCCCACTGACCCACCCCTCCCTGGGGGTGCCACCGCAGCTCCCAGGGGCTCATCCCCCGGCCCCCTCCCACCGCGCTCCCCAGCGCGC